>NW_010182013.1:11812-12764 GCF_000695765.1 Mesitornis unicolor
GAAGTTGACACTGAGTTGGGAGGGAGTGTTGATCTGCCTGAGGGTAGGAAGGCTCTGCAGAGGGACCTGGATAGGTTGAATCCATGGGCTGAGGCCAATTGTATGAGCTTCAACAAGGCCAAGTGCCGGGTCCTGCACTTGGGTCAGAATAACCCCATGCAGCGATGCAGGCTTAGGAAAAACTGGCTGGAGAGCTGCCAGGCAGAAAAGGACCTGGGGGTGCTGGTTGACAGCTGGCTGAACATGAGCCAGCAGTGTGCCCAGGTGGCCAAGAAGGCCAATTGGATCCTGGCTTGTATCAGAAACAGTGTGACCAGCAGGAGTAGGGAAGTGATCCTTCCCCTTTGCTTGGCACTGGTGAGGCCGCATCTCTAATACTGTGTTCAGTTCTGGGCTCTTCATAACGAGAAGGACATTGAGGCACTGAAGCGTGTCCAGAGAAGGGCAATGAAGCTGTTGGGTTTTACAATTAATCTCTTTACCAATATATTATCCCTTATTTAACTGACTTTCTATCCAAAAATTATTCAACACAAATATATTTTCTATAGTATTAAACTGGCATACCCACCAAAGCAATTTTTACATTCACCTTGTACTCAAACACGTAATTGTGAGAGACTGAAAGAGTTAATATCTCAAACATTGTGGCAAGACAGGTTTTGCAGAAGAAAAGATAGCTTCTGCAAGTTAAGTGTTAAGTGGAGGAAGCAGAAGCTCTACCTGTCTGAGGATTCACAGTTCCGTGTTGCCAGGCAAGACAACTTGCCATATATGGCCAGAGGTCATACAGAGTTGATTTGGGGAAGGGGCTTACAATCACCCACCCACCCACACAGTGCCTCGAGGGCCTGGACTGTATAAAAGGCACTGACTCAGGAAGTCACGTGCATGCCCACCACTGGAGGATTGCCCTGCCCATCATCAACATCGAGGAATCATCGCGGGATCC
>NW_010182014.1:0-43786 GCF_000695765.1 Mesitornis unicolor
CTCCCGATCCTCATCAATCCTAGAGTTCTGCCTAGAGTTCTTTAAGTAGTGGAAGACCACAATAAGGTCTCTCCAAAGCCTTCTCTTCTCCAGGCTGAATAATCCCAGCTCTCTCAGTCTTTCTTCATAGGAGAGGTGTTCCAGCCCCTGATCATCTTTGTGGCTCCAGCAGCTCCATGACCTTCTTATGCTGGAGGTTCCAGAACTGGATGCAGGACTGCAGGTGAGGTCTGAGCAGAGCAGAGGGGCAGAATCCCTTCCCGTGCCCTGCTGGCCACACTGCTTTTGATGCAGCCCAGGACATGGTTGGCTTTCTGGGCTGTGGGCACACATTGTCAGCGCATGTCTAGCTTTTCATCCACCAGCACCCTCAAGCCCTTCTGCAAAGGACTGCCCTCAATTCCTTCATCCCTCAGCCCGTATTGGTACCAGGGGCTGCCCCAACCCAGGTACAGGACCTTGCAAAGAGACCTCATGATTGACTTATTTCATTCCCAGCATGATTTATTCCAAATTTCAGCAAGCGAGGATGACTAAGCAACCAACCACACAGAGTTGCTTCAGACATACCAGCTCTGACTGGCAGCTGCTGAGACTTTTTTGAAGTAATTTAAGACAAATCCAGTAAATGATTAGACAAGAGACCTCCAAGGGATGCTTGGATATGACCGGGCATGCTACTGGTAACTAAGACAAGCAGTGTTTTTTCCCAGTGTGAGGGTGCTCAGGCTCAGAATTATATGGCACCAATGTTTTCTTTTTGGAGACAGAAAACAGTACCTTTATGCTTTGTCATCAGTGTAACTGTGGGAAAGGAAGGAGTTGGGGCTGGTACGTCACTCCTCTGCTGTGTTTTTTGCTTTCTGCGGCCACAGTATGAGATGGAGCAGCCTTGGGGCTGCTTTCCACCAGCACGTGTGGAGAGAGCTGTCTGGTGGTTGCAGTGGGAAGCTGTGACTTAGCTTCTGCGGTCTGCAATGTTCACAAGATATAGAGCCATGCACTCAACCTCTGTAAGACTGTCTGAAGAAAATATGCTTTCAAAGTTGCCTTTCATGTTCTCTGAACGGTTGAAGGACTCACCAAACTCCTCTGAAGCTTTAATCACTTGAGCTCAGTCAACTAAAACAATGACATTGCCCAGCAGCACAGCCATCTTTGGTTTACGGTCTGCCTGCTTCCAAGGGTCCATGGGCTACATTTGAGGGGTCAGTGAAAGGTAACAAAGAAAATGCATCTATCTAAATATGCTTTACAAGCATATTTGCTTCCACTGAAAATTTTTTGGGTGACCAAAAGTGGAAAAAAGGATTGAAAAACAACTTTTTATCACAGTCTTTAAGACCTCAAAACCATTATATGTTATCAGTGTTTCTTCACTGCAGGCTGCTTGAACTCTAATTCTTCCCCTTCATACGACAAAAAGAAGCTGTATCTCAGTGACTCAATGCTGAGTTATTATAATCCAGATAAGAACGTCAATGAAGGTATTTGTAATTTCTCAAGTCTTTGTGACCACATTGTCTGATTTCTCAACAAATATTTTAATTTCTAGAAGAAATACAAGGCAGTAAGCTTAAAAAAACAGCTTATTATTTCGTATCATGACAAATCCTGTTTTCTAAGTCAAGATTTAAAACAAAACTATAAATCCTGTTTTCTAAGTCAAGATTTAAAACAAAACTATTGTTTGGTTTTGTTTTTCTTAATGGACTATATGAAATGAGACTAGAAAAGACCACATCATAGGACCTATTAAAATGAAACTCTTTGACTGTTTATCATATGCATATTTCAGTGTCCTTTATGCACCGTGTGTGTGTGTGTGTGTGTGTGTGTGTGTGTGTGTGTTTGTGCATGAACATGTGGACAGCAGCCAGCACAGCCCAGCTCTGGCTATGAGAATTTTAGTCTCCAACCATGTAGGGCTACAGTAGTAGAAGTGAAAAGTCAAAACCCAAACAATAGACCAAAGGTGAGAGAGACATAAAACCCATGTGATTCTTCTCTTTTGTTTCATAGGCACCACCTGAGGCCACTCATCACTTTGCCAAATTAGTCTGCTGATGTTTTTCAGATACATTGGTTAAAGCGCAGCTTGAAAGACTGGAGTGAAGACAGGGCAGTGGTCAGGGACATGTTTTCAGGAGGCTGTTCCTCAACTAAGGAACACCTTGAGCATGAGGCAAGGACAACATATGTTTACTATTATACATAATACTTCAATTTATTCAGGCTGTGATGGTGTTGAAAACAAACCTGATATTTTCCATATGCAGACAAAGACATAGTCTCTTTTCTTCAGAGCTTGTGGCCTAGAAGAAGATTTAGTGGAAGGTGAGCAGCAAGTCCTGGCTAACTGAACTGGAAACTGCAGTCAGCACCTCTCTACAACAGACCTTCATGTTCCTCCTGGAGTAAAGGTGCCATTGCATCCGTACCTCTGCTTACCCCTGCTCCTGTGCCAAAGCTTGGCCTTGCCAGCCACGCATGACTGAAACATGGGCCAGCAAATGCTGTGTGTCAGCTTTCATGTGAGCCTCTGGGGAGGACAAGACATCAGAAGCCCTGCTGGAAGGTCCTCCTGTCCCCCTTTGCAGCTCTGCTTGCCTTCTCCCTTCGGCGTGAGCTGGTGTTTAAGGTACACCCGCTGCCGCAACCAGTGGCTGTGTCTCATGTCCAGGCAGAGGAGTTTTCCAAGGTGTGTCAGCTGGAGTTTTACCTTGCATTTTTCTTAAATGAAAAAGCTCTGGCAGCACCAAATAATAACTGTGAAATAAATCATTCATGCTACTTTTTCCCCTACACTCAGTTACTGAAATATTTTTTCACAAATATGTCTTTCATTTTTATTTAATGTGACCAGCTCTGATTAGGAAAACCTTTTTCTCGCTCTTTAGTTCCTTAGCTCCCAGCCTCTTACAGATTTCCCTTTCTGAAGCCTATTCCTTCCCCTCCGTAGTCTTGCTGTTATTTACTTGCATCAGTCAGACTTGGTGCTGTGATGAAAAGGACAAGAAGAAACAGATGCATTTATTCTAATATTTCAGAACCAAAGACATGGGAGAGACAGATCCATTTTTCAGTATCAGGACACCAAGTCCCTCTGCTCTGACTCAGAAACCCTTTGAACAGGGGCAGTTTGAAGAGCCTTTAGGATAGGAGCCCTCCCACACTGCTTGCACAGATACACATCTGATTTTACCTTTCATCTGAAAAGATCTCCAAGGCAAAAGGAAAGAGAAACATGGTTTCATGGCTAAAGCAGTAACACATTACCAGCTGAAATGCAGTCTCATCCCACTAGAGGGTGGTCTGGTCACCTTCATTTTACAGCTGAGGTGTGCAGGCAAAGCCCTTTCAGAAAGCCTCTCTCCCCTTGATTTAGACCAAGCGACATCAAAGTATTCCTGTTCTGAATTTTTCCAACTGTCTGCTGTCCCATCATCAACATTGAACCTACCCTCTCGTTTAAACAAATAAATACATTGCACCTTTCACTGAAGATCTGACACTCTACAAATATTAGCACACTCTGAAGTCTTCTACCAATGCTACAACTGTATATACACGAAAGAGCAAAGTGAACTTCAGTGTTAAAGAGGAACTCACTTAGTTTGATACCGCTTTGAAATCTTTAAGATCTGTTTGTTTGGTTGATATTTTCTTCACATCATTTTCAGAGGAAGCTGGATTATTGCAAGTAAAACAAGGCAAATTCCTTCTTATGAGCGAGCCTGTGCTTTGGCTGCATGTTACAGTGAACCAGAAAGGGCTGCACCGCCAGAGGGGAACTGGAGGCTCTTCCATCAGGTTTGGGAGAGTTGGAAGTTCATCTCACAGCCAGCTCTTGCACCAGCTGCATGAGGTTCCCCGAAAACAGCTTCCTCTGCAAAGCCATCCCTCTCCCTGGATCACCTCTGTTCCTCTTCCCAGGACAGCCTGCTCATATCTCTCTCCTCCATCATCTGCTCAGACTCAAACACATACATCTCCACCTCCACCTTTCATGGGCCATACTTCAAAACTCCTTGTCTTGTTCATCCTTCTGAGATGCACTTTATGACCGCCAAGGAAAGGCGATTTCAACCTGCTTTCTGGTTCACATAACTTCTGGTGATCAGAAATCTTTTAGGACCCTTGTAAGGAAAATAAAGCTACAGCTTCACCTCATGGAACAAAGCTGCAGCAAGTGTCAACCGAAACACTACAGGGTTCACTCTGAATTTCACAGAGATTTCAGAGAATACATCCAACACCTTGGCTCCTATCTCAATGTCTACCCTCATGGGAATCCTCCCTTTTACTCTTACGAAAGTAGAAGCAAAGACTCAACACCACAAGGGATAAACTGTGTTTGTGTAGCTACGCAAAACTTTCAGTTAGGGGTAACTGTCCAAAAAAGAATTAGGCTTTAAATTGTGTTGTTCTGATTAGGTTTGTCTTTATTGCCCCACATTCTTAAGAGTTGTTTTCAGACTGAGTGTATAAATGAAAGACTTTTTCTCAAAAATATGTGGTCGCAGGTATTTTCAGCCACAGAAACTGGCCATGTCTAGGGATGATCCAACATGGAAGCTCACTGGAAAAATGTGAAGGTTCTGTGAGCAAATATATACTCGTATTTTGAATGATACAGGAACAAAGGTAAAGAGGTTGGGCAAAAACATGCTTAATTTGCATGAGTTCACTTTCTTATCCATTTTAGGAGATGCTATTTGCCTATTTGGTTTTGTCTGTTTCACATAGTTCAGACAGCAAAAATGTTAAAAGATTAAAGAATTCATTATTAACCTCATGGCATTTGAATCATGTCACCAGATATGACCCAGCCGTCAATGATAATCAAGAGTACCTTCAGCTGTGAGTTTGGATGCAAATCACAACAAACCAGGACAATCTGTTCTGATGCAATAAAATGAATTATTACGTCATTCATCTGATCTGTATAAACACAACACGGCAGAGAAATAAACTCCTTTCTCTTAATTTATTCTTTACACTTCAGTGTCTTGAGAGTTATGTAGGATGTGACATTGGTTCCTGTGGTAGTGGAGGAAGTGATATGGATGGGTACGGTGATGACCAGGTCTTATGAAAAGCTTTTGCCTCCCTGTGTTCCTTTTTAGTGGCAGGAAAGTTCTGAGTGGGTGGTGGTGTCTCTAATAAGCAAGTGTTATAGACTTAACTATTAAGATACATAAGGAGAGCTGTCCTCCATAATTGGTTCCAACATCTGGATGCCACTGTTAAATAGGTTTGGGGAAGAACATGTGGTCCTCATTTAAAAGACTGCAAACACTATCATGATGTAGACTGTAAAATTTTAAGTAATACTACTGCTGTTTTGACTATACTCTGAGATAAAAAACAAAAGTGAACGGCGCTCTAAATGACGTGAAACTGCAAGGACACGAGCATCCTTCAACAGGCATCTCTACAGTAGATAAAGCAGCAACTTTTCTTTATAGCAGAACTTATCACATAATGGAAAAGATGTCTTTGTTTTCTTTTTTCCATGGGGAAGGGAAGGGGAGGGAAGGGAATGAAAGGAAAAGGAAAAGGAAAAGGACAAGGACAAGGAAAAGGAAAAGGAAAAGGAAAAGGAAAAGGAAAGGAAATTACAAATAAATTCCGAATGTAGCTACAATTAGCAAGGCTCTCTTTGAATGATATGTTTCAGAATCCAGGGCTCAGCACTGCCAGTCTTCTGTAACCCCAATTAATTAGGTATTGACTTGTTTTTTCATTCAATTAAAGTATAATTAAATGGCAGTGGTCTGTCTCTGAAAAACAGATGAAAAGGTTCTGGTAAGAATCTCTAGGTTAATCCAGCTGCTTAAAATGTGTGTTGTATTTGACCGTTTGCCAAGAGAGTCTGTGAATACATGAGCCAGCTGGCATGGGGAGGACTGGTGGGAACCTGTCAGCTGTTTAGGACAATGGCTGGAGCTTTTTTAACCAAATCAGTTTTTAAAATACCTAAAAATGAGACACCTTACCTTGGCAGCTCAGGAATTATGACAGCAACGATTTTCTTTTCCTCTGAAAATATGAGGTTTTGACTCATATTCTGTGAACCTCTGAACCAAGCTGTTTATTTAGATTACTATTAAATGTCTGGCAAAGAGACACAATACATCAAAGCATTATTTTTGCAATGATGGAGCCCAAATTTTCTATTTTGACAAATATGTCTATTCTGAAGTAAAAAAACGCCAACAAACTATGTTAATGTGCTGAATGGAGTTGCATCACCAGTTGCTCTTTGGAGCAGGCAGGACTCCAGCCTTGGGTGCAGCATTCAGGGCATGGTCCCTCACTCCTCAAGGCCTCAGCCGGGTGTGCAGGTGCTTGTTTTGCCAAACTCTGAGCCACAAGTACACCGTGGTGAGTGGTCGCTCCTCCATACCCTGCTGTTGGCTCCAGCTGTGCTTCTCATGGAAAAAAAGTGCTTATCAGCCTAAGGGAGAGCTTCATGAGCAAACCTTTAATGTGCTGATTCCCAGTAAGTATTCTAGGCAGAAAAATTAGCCAACGATCCTGGCATTTAAAAAACCTCTTTTGCTCCCTGAGTATTCGCTGTTGAATGAAACAAAATGCTTACAGACAGGAGTGATTTCTGGAGCGCAGAGGCGACGGCGAGTAGCCAAATAGCTCTTTAAAAGCTGGTCTGGGTGCGTGCGTGTGGAGGCCAGGGTGTCTGCACACCAGGTGTCGATATGAAACTTGCCATGCTAACAAGAGCCTTGCAACAGGCTGTTACTTTGATTTTTTCCACCTGGCACTCGCCGCAGCAACATGTCTGCTGCGCCATGTGAGTTATCCGAGAAGCTGTCAAAAAGCAGGGAAGATATGGGAAGTTTTGAAAAACCTGGCTGAGCCTGCCTGCTCAACGGTAACACTTTATGACACTTTCATTTTCAATTCCAAACTTCAGATACTTCATTCTCCACCCAGGAAGACAGGCGAACAATGCCAGCCCTCCAGCCCCAGGAGATGCTCCAGCTGTGTGCTCCATGGGGTGTCCTGGTACTCCGGCCAGGCCTTCTCCTTGGCTTCCAGGCCCCTGCCCACAAGTACAGAGCGACCTTGCTGTTTGTGCAGAAAAAGAAAAATGTACAAAGTAAATACCTCCGTAAGCATTTGGGAGATGAGGAAAAGCAGTTCTCCTTAATCCATTTCTGAAAGCTTCAGGTGAGTATCTGAATCACTCCATCTCCACTGCTTTAGCTGAGCTCTGGCCTTTGCTGTTCCCAGAAAACAAGAAAACCTGAAGTGCAAATACTGGGTAGGGAATTAACAAGAACAGGAGAATCCTAGAAGCCACAAAGGCAATGAAGGAAATCTGGGAAAAGCCAGAAGATGCATTGCAGCATCTTTTGTACTTGCAGAAGGACTCACATGCTTGAAATCCTGGGTGCTCATTCAAACTGGGCTAGCAAGCGTGTACAAGAAAAGATTGTTCATCTACTGTACCAACATCACTTTCCTTATTTCCATTGACCAGCAGACCTGCACAGACCTGTTATTACTGCGTGTGTCAGAGGCTGTTCCTGGAGATGCAGGCACTGGGTTGCTCTTTTTCTTAATACACAGGATTTTTTTTTTCTATCTGGAGATTCCATTTCTAGAATACAATTTCATTATTCAGGACAGAGGGTGGAAGATATTCTGGGAAGGAGGACGCAGTTTAGTATTTCTTTTTATCTCTATTATCAAAATCTGCATTATATGCTGTATTTTATCTTCTGATTGCAGAACTACTTGCCAGTTTCAATCATCCTCAGCAGAAGTAATCTGGGAGTCTCAGAAATGTTGGTGACTTTTTTTCCCCTAGCAGCACCGTCAGTGAAAGGACTTCTTATGGACGCACTTCCAAGTAGCAAGGCTCGACCACAGATGTGGACACCCAGTGATAACATGAGGGCAGTGGCAACAGTTCCACACCCAGATCCAACTGGGAGGATTTGGGACTCCAGAAGTCCATAGAATCATAGAATGGTTTGGGTTGGAAGGGACCTTAAAGCTCATCCAGTCCAACGCCTGCCACGGGCAGTGACACCTCCCACCAGCCCAGGCTGCTCAAAGCCCCATCCAGCCTGGCCTTGGACACTGCCAGGAAGGGGGCAAGATTCAAGATTCCTCTTTTGTGGACTTGCTAACCTGCATTCATGTCACCAAGTCTCATCTTCTGCTGGAACTCAAAATCCAGTGAGACACCAGGGCTTTTGCTGGAGTTACAGTCCAGAAAGCATTGACTCAGGAGGAGTGCAACAGAGAGAGAGAGAGAAACGAGGGGGAAAAAGTGGGGTTTGTTCCAGTTTGAACCAAACCTTTTATTTTTTTTTTTTAAATTACATTTCCCTTGAGTCACAACTTTCTGCATAACAAATTTATTAGTTCAGATGATGAGATAATATCTAACAACAAACAAATTAAAACATATTAAGGCTTGACTAATGCATGATAAACCAGCTAAAGATATCCCTCAAATTAGCATTTATTTTGAATGATTTCTCTCCAAATCAATTGTGTTCCATTTGTATTATTTTAAAAAATATTTTTACGACAGCAATGTCAGCCCAAAAGAAGAGCAAGGGAAAATAGCAAGGAGCAAAAAATCACCTCTGCTCTGAAGAGTTTATAAAGCAATCTAGGACAGAGAAAAGAGGAGTAGTTAAAATATCTGATGAGGGAGTTGGGGGATGCAAAGAAGGTTAATGGCAATAGTAGTACAAGATGATATAGATGAAGTGGCAGTAAATTCACAACAGATTTATTCCCCCTGTGGAATACACCCCCTGTGGTGCTGTGCTTGTTACAGTGTCCCAGGGACATTGGTCCCTTCTCTCGGTGCCTGTGCTCCTGGGGACCAGGGCTTTGGTGCTGAGCTTGATATGAAGGAGACTGTGGGGCTGGTTTAAGGGCACATTTCTTACCCAGATCTCCTTCCCAACACCAGTGATTCACTTTAGACTGGCCACCACCATGAAAGTTATTTACGATGTGGTTACAGGAGGACATTCCTTTTACCTCCGAGCCTCAGAAGTTGAGCGAAACCCACCAAACTTAAACAATAGTCAGGGGCTGACCTTACAGAGAGCCATCAGAGGAAAATATTTGGAGTCAGTGCAGTAATGAATGGGCAGCCATTTATTTAAAACAAACCACATTGTTTCTTTTACTCAGGGTAGGTAATGAAATAATGAAAGGAACCCACAAGCTTTCAAAACGGCAGCATTAGTCGGATTTCCACTGCCACAAGATCAAAGAGAAGGGATTTGTTAGCTATAGTCAGACAGTATTAGACACTGAAAGTCTCCGCCAGCCTAGCAGAATCCAGTCAGTCCCTCATCTCAGCATATGCCTTCCCTCCAGTACGCTTTAGCACACACATGCTAACACACAGGGCTGGTATTTACACCATCATCACCCCTTTTTATTTCCAGGAATCAGCTCTTTTGCTTCCTCATTTGATCAATGCAAAAAGATGTGGCAGTGAATTTTCTGGTGGTCTCTACACCCCCCTGCTTCCGCAGTTCGTTCAGGCAAATTTGAAATCTGTGCTTCTGGAACCCTGGTAGCTTGTGCTGCACTGTTTCTGTCTTCAGTTAGAATTTATGTCTGACGGACAATATTCTTCCATAGTAGGCCATGAAAATGAGATAATTTGGAAAGATTCAGAGCCTGCTTTCTTACAGTCAACATCCTTTGGGAATTTGCATCTGAAACACACGTGAAATAGATGACACCCAATTAATTAATTATTTTCAGTTTTTACAGTCAGGCCTCACCACACTGTTGATTTCCCATTTACAAGTAACCCTACTCTGAAGCTCTCAAAGTGCTTCTTACTTTCACTTTTCAAGCAGAATAACTGAAGTGCTGGTTTTGGACTATTATGAAACACATGATTTACTTTGGACTTGGGTCTGCCTATGGCTCCTCTCAGTTTCAGTCTTTTGTAGCCACTTTGATTTTCTTCTTCTCACCTACCACCTTCTCCTCTTCAGATTATCTTCCTTTCTGATGTTTTCTGCTCTGTTATTTTATCTCCAAAGCCCCATCCCATTTATCTGCCCATATGCCATAAACAAACCTCTGGCATATGGCTTTATGTGTTGGGGTAGAGGAGACACACAGTGAGTGGTGCCAGAAAGTTTGTATGTCACAATTTCCCCATAATGAAGTCATGGGATGGTGGGATTCAGTCACTTTTTCGCAATTAGCATTTGAAATATAAAACTAAGCCTGAGTGACATCGCTTTCAGAAGGCCACAAAAAAAAGATGATCCTTCACTCCCCAGGAACCTGAAGCACAGTATCAGAAAAAACGGAAGGAACAATAGTCAGTTTTGCAACTATTATGAACATTACGTATTGTCCTCAGAAGAGTAGGAAAAAAACGCAAACTATATATTTTAAGTAAATTTTAAGCCATATTAACATATGCTTTTATCATCATTTTACAGAACAATTAATACTGAAGCCCTTAGGTTCAAACCCTCTACATTTTTCCCACCATAGGCAAACACAAACTGCAGATTGGAGTCAGTGTGAGCCTGAGCCCTACTGGGATGGAGCCCAGTGGGGTCAAAGTACCTGCGAGAAGGGAGAAACGAAATAACACCTCGTCAAGTGCTTGGTAGGAATCCTTCTAGGGTATCACCTGGTAAATGCAGTAAGAGCTAAACCAGACAGCTAAAAAAGAAGCGCATTTACAGTCAAAAAATGTCACCACTGAGGTGGAACTTACAAAGACAAGGAGAAATCTCTCTCCGCTTCTGGGGAGGGAGGAGGGGTTAATAGAGAGCGTCTGTCCAGAATTTAGTGGCCCGCCCATCCCTAAACACCACAACAAAGATTTATGATTCATTTTACATGGGCATGGAAGACAGTATGAAAAGTGCTGGTTTTCAGAATCCGAAGAGCAATAAAATATTTATCTGGCAAATAAGACACAAAGAGAGGACAGGGAAGTGCAGATGTCCAGAAACAGTCCATATTGCTGCAGCATTTTAGTTGATTATGAAAGTTTGGTACAAAAACCTTAAAAGACTGTGTTAAAGATGCTGAGATAACTGTGTTATACCACAACTCATAGCCAAAGAGAAACTATAAGCAAAGAGAAACTATAAACCTTAAGTTTTTATCGAAAATACATGTTAGTCTGCCCAGTGTTTTATCATAGAATCACAGAATCATTGAGGTTGGAAGAGACCTTTAAGATCATCAAGTCCAATCGTCAACCTAACACCACCATGCCCTCTAAACCATGTCCTGGAGTGCCATATCCCTGAAAACCTAAATTGGAGAATAATGTATTTATTTGCAACTAGTTAGTGAACTGTATACGTATACGTATATGTATATACACATGTACTCGGTTTTGACCCTGGGAACAGAAGAATACCGAGTGAACCACAGACCAGCAGAAGGCAGATTTGGTGTGTTGCAGCAAGGAGAGTTGCTGGTTTGTTTCGTTGGTTATTTTTGCAGTTGTGTTCCTTTTCTTTAAGAGGGGTCTCTGCAAAAATGGATTGCACGTTCACATGCATGGCCTGGGAAGGTGCTGCAGATTCCCAGAATGAGTTTACTGTTGCTGTAGCAAATGTAACATCTGCCATGCGTGGATCCATTAAACCAGCTCCTTCAAAACCAATGCTGCCAGATGAATGCATTGTATGATTACAAAGTGGAAGAGCAAACTATTTTATGTGGCCACTAATTGTCAGTGTTTTCCTTATGTTTCCCAGACATTCTCAAAGATAGTGGGAAATGGTTTCTTCACACATGGATGTCTTTCAGTTTTTCATTCACAGTTCCTTTCACTGTGGGAAGAATAACCATGATCTCAAAAAACTTCATGAAATGGAACTTTGCAAGAAGTACTCAGAGAAACTATAAATCATTTCTAGGTTTGATATTTTCTTCAGTGATTTCACAATATTTCATTTATTTTGTTGAGACCATTTAGCAAGCAGTATTCATAGCTATCACTGTAGGTGACATTTTGAAATAAAGGGTTTTTTCAAACATGAGAATGCTATATTTTGCTTTAAATGTCAAAATGAAACATTTAAAACATTTTTAAAAATGCTACATAATTTTTTTCTGCTATAGGACATCACAAATGTTTCCCATGCATTGTTTTAGTTTTGATGAATTAACATTTTCAGATAAAGAATGCTTAGCTTCAGAATTCCCAGTTAACTTTAATCTATATTTATCATATCATTGCACCACTGCCAGGAGAACAGGTCAAGGTGCACAGCTGTCAGCATCCTTTGGTCCCAAAGTGCCATATAAGGACAATTCATTTTCTCTTCTCCTTCATCTTGCAAATCTCTTTATAATCACATTGCCATTTCTGCAGCAGAAGAGATCTCTTGGGACTTCCAAGAACCATGCAGATGGCTTTAAGGCGAAGGTAGAAAAAACAAACATCAGGCCTTGGATCAGAGTTGCTTATATCTGCAAATAGATTGTTTTAAAGGACATTATGCCTTTGCATCACAGATGCAGGAGCTGTGAAAAGAGGACAAACAAGGTCATTGACACAGTCTTCTGCTATGCCTCCAGCATCCCCATGAAGCAGATGAGCTGTTGTACAGTTATATCACTAGAGAAATACCCAAACTTGGGAAATCTGTGCCAAAATACAATACGTGCAAAAAAACCCCTTTCCAGACTGCACTAGCTCTCAGTGGTCTTTCTGTAAGACAAAGTCGTCAGTGAATGCCATGGCCTGAGCCACGTCTTACAATGAGCTTTGATTTGAAACTCTGTGAGAAGCAGGAGAGCTGACCTGACACACTGGTTCCAGCTGGGGTTGCCCAAAGGAGGTGTGCCTGGACTTGCCTAAAACTCAGTATCTTCCTCACTGTTGTTGCAGCTCATTGAAGAAGGTAAGAGAATCTGAAATTGCAGCACTCAGTAAGGTGAGATGAGGTCTTCCAGCAAAGTAGAGATTTAAACTGTGTTAGTACTGTGTTGAAATAGCTTAATGCCTGAGAGGAAACCCAAATTATTCCAGTTTTATAGATGGGAAGGGAAATGTGCTTTCACCAGGCCTTCTATGTGGTTTTCGTTCCCCTTCAGCTTCATTTCTGTCCTGCTTCAGACTCCACCAGTTGTAGTCCATTTTTTAACAGCTGATTTCTCCTGTACTCGCTGGCAAGGTCTTCATCATCTTGGTGGTAATAGAGTGATGGTGAGGAGTTACTGGGGGATCTCCAGCTCACTGCTTCAGTCCACTTTGACCAGCTCAGCTCATGACCTCCTGCAGATGTTGAGCAGGTCATGAGGGGCAGAAGTAGTGGTGTTCCCTGTCACTACACACTGTATGTGCTCCACTCCTGCGCACTCAGATAGCGGTACTGAAACAGCAGCACCTTGTGCTGAGCCTTCTCACCTTCCTTCCTGCCTCCTTCCTCCACCACTTCCCAGCTCATCTCTATGCACTTCCCAGGTCAGTAGCCTATCATATTTCTTTCTCCTACCTGCAAAACTATGTTCTTCTACCTCTAAGTCATTGCTGCATCAAAACCTGAGGTCAGCAAAAGGTCAGGTTATTTTTATGAATGTTTGCATTAAATAAAACCTGCCCAAACACAGCCTCTTCTTAGTGAGGCTAACAAAACAAAACATATTCAACACTTGTGGGCCAAGTCATTCTGAAGGTATGACAAGCCAAAAAAAGTTAGGAAAGCATTCCAGAAGTGAAGAGTGGGATGTTTTGACACACTGTGTGTTCAGTTCTGATCGATCAGGTGTCCAGAGGGAAAAAAATCTGCCATGGTGTAAGACAAAGCAGGCAAAGCTTCAGAAGATAGGGGTTATTTGGGACAACAATTTGAGGCATAGAGATAAAACTGGGGAACTTCCCTGGAAGCCAGGTTCAAGTCCAACTATGGAGCAGCTACTGCTGTTTCATAAAACTGTACATTTTGGCATCAAAAGCTATTGGAGGAGAGGGACTAAATGAGTCTCTATAGGGAGTAACTAAGAAAACGTGTTTTTATTTTCAAGGAACAGCTGAGATTGCGTCAGCTGGTTGTGATAAAGGAGGCTTCAGTGTTTCTGAACTGATATATAGGGAAGGATTATGGGGTGCTCCAAAAGTCAATGGAAAAGCAATTCCAAAATAACTTAGCAATTCTAAGTTCCTTTGGTATTTGTTGTAATAATATTTGTTACTGGAAATTTATTTGGTACAAAACGTAAATGTTATCTATCATGCTTCCTTTGGTATTCAGCATTGTAAAATTAATGTGCTGGGGGTTTTTAGTGCAGTAAACTGCAATGCTTTTGAGCAGTGAGAACACCATGAAACAGAAGGATTAAGAGCTCACTGGGGGCACATCAAGTTTTGTGCCGTCACAGTTATATCTCCAGGCTATCATGACTATATCAATATATTATAGCATGGGAGGGCTGTCAGAGGGAGCTCAGAAGGAGCCAAGCCCACTCTTACCAGACTGTTTAGATGCTAATTTACAGCCCAAACCTAGGGAGCATGTAGTTCTGTGTGATAACGTGTAGGTTATGTTCTAGTGTGATAGTCACTCTGAGAGGGGAAAAAAATTGCTCTCTTGACCCAGGGTAAAGCTGGTTTATTACCCCCTAGTTACCCCTTTAAACTGTATCCTACATTCCCTCTTTCCTGTTTTCTTCCTAAATTCCCTCTCTGTCCTGCTTCTTTTCCCTCCACTATTGTCATCTTTTGCGCACTAAATTCCTGAACAATAACCCACTTTTTGGAGCAATGGCCTAGAAATCAGAGATGTGTACTGGGATGTGAAATGAATGCACTGCGAGTACCTCCACTTAAAAATCTCAGGAATTTTTGCTCTCGTGCAGCTTTCCAAAAACACTGCCTACTTTCTAGTCTGTAAGGGAAACCTCCTTTGTCACTGACACCACATAAGACCGTGCAGTTTGATTTCATGCCACGTCTTCCAAGAATCACTATTTTTTAATTTATTTTTTTTTTTTAAGCAAAGAATAGGGCGAGCCTTTTCAGAGAAAATCTTCTTTGCTTTCCACCAGGTCTGAGGTGGAATCTGTCCCTGCTCCAACTAGCAAAAATCCTTTAACTTTATCCTTTTCTATGATGCTGGGCCTCACCATGGAGTCTGTAAGAGCCAGTTGCCAGTGCCACTTGGTTTGTTGTAGGCTATTTGTTCTTTATTTCTATTGAGATGAAAATGCCTCATTTGCTTCTTATTTATTGCAATCTATCTTTCCTCAGCTAGTATAAGATTGTAAGGAAGGTGATATCAAAGCACAAAAAGCAAGTCAAGACATGAAGCAAATAAGCTGTGGCCATGGAGTTTTTTTATGTCGGTGGGATTTTGACTGATCTTGAAAAAACACTCCAAAGTTTGAAATTAGGGGGATGTGATCCTGCACGAAGCATCCTCCATCCCCAGGATTAGATCAGTGAAAGGCTGAGTAGTCTGATATTCTCTGTGCATCATATCCAATGGATAGGAACGATATATCTGAGAATACCAGAGAAAAAGGAAGGTGAAGATGAATTTTAAAACCCCACGCAAACACAACTAAAAACCTCAGAAAATGTCATTATGCACCATCTTAATAAAGTGCCTTATTGTGACATTGGAAATGAGGCCCTATTCACCCAGAAGCATTAATTTTCAAACTGCTGAAAAGAAAAAAAATAAAGAGAAAAAAATTTAGAAATAATAATCTTTGTTGCTTTATCCGTGAAATCCAGGTGAAGAACTCACTGTTTGTAGTAGCTAAATATTTGGATTTTACATGAGCTACAGGAAATGAAACAAGTCATCTGAAAAGATTAATTATCCATTTTCTAGGGTTGATGAGTTGACAGCTCCACAGTGTTTCCCAGATCAGGTTAGAGGCAGCACAATAGCACCTTATTGAGGAGGAAGTACCACCAGCTAATGAGAGAAAATTGAAAAGTTGCTGTAGTGTGTCACAAAGGAGGATTCTGTTAGACATTCCTCTTAATACAAACAAAGGCACCTGCAACCTGCCCAGGAATTTAAGCATAATTCCCCCTCCTCCTCCATTTTCTTAACAGCAACTGGAATGGGCTGAAAAGGTGCATTTACAGGAATCAGAAGAAGAGGATTGTTTGTAATTTAATAACAGTTCAATTTTTAAAGGAAGAAATGTGAGTTAGGACATGAGACAAATAAAATGTGACTCAAAGCAGTTTTTTAAAACCCTATCCTAAAAAGGTATGTTTTTTAGTAATAAAAACAAACCTAAGAACAAAGGCCTTTCAATTTCAGTAGTATCCAGGCATGTAAATTGATCTACCGCTGTTTGTTTTGAGCCACCCTTTATGTTATGGTGTGGTGCAGAGTAGGAATCAGCTAACAACATCAAGACTTTAGGGCGTAGAAGGGTAAAATAAAGGTTCCCAGAAATGTCATTCTGAATTCCCAGAAAGGTGATGACCATCCTGCAAGAATGAGTGTTTGAAGAACCTAAAGCTCATGAAATTATATTTAAAGACTTATTTCAGTCTCAAAGCATTTATTTGCCAGCAGATGAGGACAATTAGTGACTTCCAAGAATATGGTTGTATTTGTAACTTGTGCATTTGTTTTTCTTGGTTGGGATGCTGTCTGTAGCTGATGGTCAGCAGGTAGCCCTGGAGGTCAGGCAGTGATTTAATGCACAAACACGAAATTTTGTTGTAGGAATCAGTTGTAGGGCTGGAGCCTTTACTAAGGCTTTTTTCTTCCTTGTTTGTCTACAGAAAAACAAGAACCAACATAACTATGCTTGGTTTTTAAAGTGTTTATAGCTCTGAATCTCGAAGATATAAAAAACCCTCAAAGGCTTCATCTCAAGAGAAGAAATCAGCAAGAGGAAGAAACTCGGAGTCTCCCTCTCTCCAGAAGATTTCTACCAGCAGCTTATTCTCAATCCAGTGTGGTGGTTGTGAGTTTGGAGGAAATTTGCCTAACCCTAGACTAATTCATGGTGCCACTGACTTTCCAAATGTAGGAAGTGTGCCATGTAAACGGCTTTGAATCCAACAGGACCTTCAGGTTCAAGTGTGTAAGTGAGGGGTCTTCCCAGTCTCTTTCCAGTCACTGAGAAAAACCCCTGATGAGAACAGCGAATGTGGCACCACTTCTCACCATGCAGCGATGACTGGCTGTGATGTGTGAGATCACTCCAATGTTTGTGCAGGAAAGAAAAGCATGAACACAGCATATTCAGCCACAGGGATACAGCTGAATGCAAATCTGTGAAATGATTCCTCTGTTGGCCATTCACCTTCACAGAATTACAGCATGGTCTGGGTTGGAAGGGAACTCAAAGCTCATCCAGTCCAATCCCTGCCATGGGCAGGGACACCTCCCACCAGCCCAGGCTGCTCAAAGCCCCATCCAACCTGGCCTTGAACACTACCAGGGAGGAGTCATCCACAGCTTCCCTGGGGAACCAGTGCCAGTGTCTCACTTCTCTCAGAATAAAGAATTTCTGCCTAATATCTAGTCTAAATCTAGCCCCTACCAGTTTAAAGCCCCATGTCCTATCACTACATGCCCTTGTAAGAAGTCCTTCCCCATCGTCTTGGATGTCCATCTCCCACAGCAGGTTAGAAACCCAGTGAATGTTGGCATGACACCCTTAGCACAAGGCTACAGGGCAGTGAGAGCTGGCCATTTTAATGATTTATCTCTGAATGTGTTTCTGACATGTGCAACATGTCACAGCAAATTACTTCAGTGTGAAGGAGGCTTCAAAACACAGTTCCTTAAATGTCATGGCACTGGTTCAATTTTATTTCATTAAGTTACTGCAATGTAAAACAGAAGTAAAGCAGCTCTTCTGAGGACTATAATTGTTCCACAGTTTAGCAGTGACCTTCCAGCCACAGTGCAGTGACTTTCAATGAGACTCTTCAGGATTATCTGGGCTCAATTTTCATATGCAATGCACCATTTGTTTTTTTCTTCAAATTCACCATTGCTAAACATGGAGGATAGTTTATTTTTAGAGCTGAGGAAGTATGTACAAACTTGTTCAAAGAAATGTAAGGATTGAAACCAAATATTGTCATTTCAAGAGCAAGTTCTCCTGTAGTACATATTAACACACCTTTTTTAATGGAGTAGAAAAGGTTTTAAATGGCAGTAAATGACATAACAGATTAAAAATGCAATTTCTGAATGCAAGTGGTAATAGACTCACTGCTAAAGTTAGGGCCTGATGGATGTTTTTACTATAGAAATTGGAATATATTTTTCTTCACCCTCTGGCTATGAAGTCAAATTCAGCTGCCAAAATCCATGGCCATATTTCACAAGGGCCTTAAAATGCCCTGCAGATTTGTGCCTCTAACTCTTTGCATGCTCTCTTCCTGGTGCCAAAGTATCTACACATTCAAAATTGAGAGTCAGAAATGCTGGTTTTTATGCAGTGTGGCACCAATTCACCAAAACCTGTTCAGGCATGTTTAAACCTCAGTGACCTAACTTGGGTTTAATGTACCAAAGCTAGACCACAGCCACGGGAGCATCTACTGTAGGTCATTACCGTGCTTTTCTATTTATCAGATTATGATGAAGGTATTTTCTGCAAACACTCTTAGATAGCTCATGGATGGTGTCCAGTGGTGACAGAGTGGAATATTAATGGGAGAGGGATCTGGTCCACAGCAGACACCTAGATTTTCTGTGGTTAATGAAGCAACGTTCCTGATTTTGGATCTTTCACCTATTTCAGTTGTAATGCACCCAAAAGCTCAAGAGCTGAAAAAGGTGAAAATGCTTGGAAGTTGTCTCTGAAAAATTGGCTCTAAACCTATCTCCCTGTGATTTCTCCACCAGAGAAGCAGGAGAACACTGAGGCTCAGTACTTTAGGGCAGAACCACTGTGGTGATAAATCAGATACTGATCTGAGGGTATGAGGTAAGTCCAATTACAACAGCAACGGAGCTGCCTCCCACCGGCAGCTTTAGGTCAATATTTTGGGCTAATCACCTTAGCTGGGTAAGTGCTTGTAAATCAAGAGGTGCTTGGAAATTGTCTGTTTTTCTCTTCGCATGGATGAGATGCTCAGGGCAGCCCGGCTGCTCCTCAGCAGAGCCTCCCACTGCAGGGTGTAAAGTGCTGTGGGGAGGATAGGAACCAGGGACTCCTCACAGGGAAAATGCACAATTTAACAGCTGTAACAATACTTTAAAAAGGAAGACACAGGAAATGGTATTGCTTCTCACATAACTGCAGCCAGACTCTGAAGCCAGGGCTTTTCTCTCACCCTTGTCTTACAGGGCAGGGAGAGGTTTCTCTGCAGAGAAATGAAGCACAGGAAGGGCTCAACCTGTTGGGAAACCCTTCATACCCTTCTGCAGTGATGGCTTATCACAGGCAGATTAGTGCAGCCCAATCAGCTTTCAAGAGACATCCATGCTCTTCTCCAGCTTCCCCACCATAGTGGCCACCATGGTGGTGGCCCCAAACTGTGGTGAGGAGAGGGGAAGCCCGGCTGGAGGTGATCCCTGCAGCCCTGCAGAGATGCTGGGGACAGTTGGTGGACATGGCCTGAAGTAAGAATCGTTTCGCTCCTCACTCTGTCACCATCCACTGCTCTGGGGACCTACCATGTCAGCTCAGAAGAAGAACAAGAAACAGAAGAGGCAACTGTACTGTTTTTTACAAGGATTCTTTTTCTTTTTAAGCATAAGTGAATGCAGTCCACTATATAGAGATTATAAATATGCAGAAGATATGGGAAGTAGCATAAAGTGATGTATAGGATTTTAAATACACTGACTGAAGCAGTGTATAACAGAGAGGGGAACAGAGATACAGAGCAGTTTTAAGACAGTAAGCATTTTCTGCTTGGTTAAGGGAAACTGTGGATCCCTAAAATGAGCCAGCCTTAAGACTCTGAGCAAGGGACAGTCATTCACTATTTTTAACTATGCAGGAACTGGGACACCCAGTGAAATTACAAAGAACCAGGTTCAAAATAGACACAAGGGAGTTCTTCCTAACACATGGCATCATTCAGCCCAAGGGTTCATTGCCATAGGATACTGCAGAAGCCAAAAGGACAAATGGGTTCAAAAAAGGATTAGTCAGATTTATGGAAGATGGGTCCATTGGTGGCTATTAAAAACAGTGGTCCAGATGCAATGTCTGCCATTAAGGAGTCCCTAAACTGTTGACTGCCAGAATCTGGGGGATTATAGGAGGGGAAGGAATGCTCCATACATGCTGTATTTCTTTTCTTTTCCAAAGCATCTGCCACTGGCCACTGCTGAAGACAGAATATTGAGCTAAACAGATGTGTGTTCACAGCTTACAGCACTTCCCATGTTCCTCCCAGAGTCGGGAACCGGTGTTGCCTCATTTCAAGCTTCTATTTGCTTTCAAGTAAGCTCTTAAGCCCCACAAGGATCTGACTACCTGCCAGTCAAGCATTAAGCAACATCATTAACATCTGTCACTAACGCTTGGGCTTTCTCTGGTGAAATGTTTTGGAACGCTTTCAAATTATTTTTCGTGTTAACCTCACAGATTTTTTTCCTGCTCTAGATATCACCTGGCCCCTTGTCTCTGGCAGAAAGCTGTTTCTACCATATTTTCACACTCTCCTGCAAACTGCAGCTTCCTCACTCAACACTTGGTCTATTGCCAGAGCTGCACTGATTTTCAGTTATGACATTTTAAAAGCTGCTCCGAACTTCAAGTGCTCTGAATTCACTTTAAAGTCGAAATTATTTTAAACTACTCTTAGTGTGACTTCTTCAAAGCTTAAAATAAACCATGCTGTATCTGAGCTGGTGCAACTTGGAAATGCAAAGGGACCTTTGAGCAGATAGGGAGACTTCCCAAGAGATTCCTCCTTTGATGCATGAAGCAGAACTCAGCTGAGTAATGGCCAAAAATGCTTCTGTGCATGGGAGAGGAGCACATGGCTGGGGAGATGCTGTCAAGCTGGGCAGCAACTCGGATTTGTGACTTCTGGATGTGTTTTACAAGTGTGGGATGTGACTGCAGCATCAGGAAGCAGAGCCTGCACCTTGTGCTAGGTGCCTGAGACCTCATGGCTCTGTGTGTAAACTGAGTGCAATATTTGTCAAAGTCATGTAAAGACATTTTATAGTAAATAGGAATAATTTGTGATACAGCTCCAAGCCTTACTTATCCACTGTGCTCCTTGCATTCCTGTCCATGAAAATCTGCCTTAGATCTGCAATGTTACTGTAGGTGTGTCAAAGTATGTCCCATGGGCAGATGTGCTAAGGGGATCTGTACAAAATCCTGCAATTTATATGGAGATGAAAGCATCAAGATGCCTTCTATCTCTGCTCGTGCCCCAAAACACAGCTTTTAGTTCAGACAGAACAAGTGCTGATTTTCAGAGCAGCTATTTTCAGTTCTGATCTTTCCAGAAATGCACAGGTGGCAAGTGGTCTCAGACTTCCTCAAAAGCATTGAATAGATTTAACTCTGTGGTGGCACACCAACTCTACTTTTAACAGCGATAGGACACAGGAGGCACATAACAATAACCTCTGACATGTCAGAATTATTCTCAGTTAGCAGAGAAACCCAATAAAAAATATATCCTCAGCGTAGTCCAGGGGAAGCTCTGTCCTTCCAGAGACTCCATCCATTCACCTCAGCACTCAGGCCAGGGTGAACGTCATTTAGTAAATCCTGCAAAGGAAAAGAAATGTGCCAGTGAAAGACTCCACCATTCATGTGAAATGATCATTCATATGAAATCAAAATCAGCTGCATATGAAGCTGATTTTGCAGTCATTACGGATGGAAAATGAAGTGAGGGACCTCTGCATCAAGCCTTCAGCCACGGACGGAAAGCTGCCTGGAAACAATAGTCCTCGAACCTCAGAGCAATATTGATGCTAAGGGAAATGGTGATAAGGACTGGTTATTTCAGGGCTCTTTAAGTCAGGCACAATGAGTGCTAAAGTAATCTCCTGCTCCAAAGGTAAGTCGCCCACCCCATGCTCAGGTACTGCTCCCCAGTCCTCCTCTGCATAAGCGAGGCCAATATCCTGTGGGATATTCGTAGCTCAAGATACTCCAGTAAAATGTTGTAACATTAACAATTTGAAAAGCAGAATGACACAATCAGCAAAGGGATTACAATTCATCACACCTTTCCCGGACACCTTAGGATGGACCAACAGCCGCTCAGGAGGCTAGAGCTTCTCCTCACTGGTGTGAAGAGCCTATGGATGATTTTAAAAGTCTGACATATGGAAGACTATGGCTGGAGAAATAGATGCAGTCCTAAAAGCTTAACTCCATTCTCGATGGTGTTAACTGGAGTTACTCTCAGTAAAAATCCCGATTGGGCATATGCCTGTTATTTAGTTTATCTCCTACTAAATCCACCAATCTTTCTTTTCTCCCTCAAGAAATGAAACTGAGTTAATATAACAATAATATCCATTGTTTGCAGAGAACTAACAACGTGCCCTGCTTGGCTACCGTACAGATGACAAAATGAGGCTAAGCTTAGCGCTTTTCCAAGAAGTTTTGCTGGCAGCACTTGTGCTGTTTATATAAAAATAAATAAATAATTTGAATGCCCCTAGTGGTAAGCTGAAAAAATAACAATCTCTGCCAAGCAAAACAAATATGAAGTTGGTGTAGGAAAATAAGCTAGGGACATTTAAGAAAAACATTACAAGTAATAGAAAATACATAGGTTAAAAAATAAATAGAAACGTGATAGAAATACATTACCATGTGTGTAACCATTGGGATGTTTAATTATCATTTATTATGTACATATCACAGATAAGCATAAATTCTAAATGCCTATCACTTGCTGTTGTACAAGGTTTGCAGTAATTGCGTCTATTCATGTTCAACAAACAACATTCACTGCATTTTGGCCTGCCTGATGCAGTCCAGCTGCTCTTGGGTATTTTTTCTATGAGACCAGATTAGCACTAGTTCAGCGTAAATCACCTTAAAAGATGTATATAGTGGCCTCAACAACAACTGTTTAGCTCTATGGAGCTTGTCCCATTGCTCTACACTGCTTGCTAATATAAGCACAGACTTTCTACACCGAAAACTGGAAAAAAAAGGGTTTGCACTGTATTTTTGTTTAGCTTCAGGGAACTGAGACCTAATCTTTGTCCTCAGATATAAAACCTGTGGATAAACATATACCTGTTCCAGGAAGAAATCCTGGACAGGTAAGTGTGGCTTGATCTTACCTGAACAAAATTAGGTGTGTTGCAAAAGCGTCATTACACAACTATTGTAATATGGAGCTTTTCTCTGTGCTACCTTTCAATCTTAATTTTCACTTATGATAGTATTTACTGCTGCTGCATTTTGCAGTGCGTTGTCTTCCATGTTCAGTTACTGGAAAATACACATGTGTCAGACCTAGACTGCTGTAATGCCATGAAACCTGTGCCCACCATGCAATACAGTGATTTTTATCAGCATATCACTTCTCAGAACGACATCTCCAAGAGAGCAACATCTGCCAGAGTTTGCAAGCTGGCAGGAGCAGCGAGATTGGCTCTCATCTGCACATCTCAGTGAGTTTGTAGTCACATTGTGGGGTGCTGTGAGGCACTTTAGGCACAGGCAGTTTTAGCTGGGCCTTGCATGCTCCTGAGCCCATGGGAACTGGCAGATCCTGGGGCAAATGTAGTCAGACCACTGCTGGATGCATCCTGTCATGTGTTAGTACTCCTTGCAGAGGACAAGTGTCACACGGGTGCGCTGGGCATGGCATGCAGCCTCTTGCGCTGCTGAAGCAGTGCCACTGCGCTGCCTTGCCAGAGCAGGCCCAACTCTGCACCATGGCATGGCTGCGGTTCTGGCTCCTTGGCTCCCACAGAGACACCTCTGATGCTTTCCTTCTGCAAAACAGACTGCAACTCTTGAACCTCTTTTCTGGAAGGAATTAAAAGACCAGATAAATTGGAGCTGATGGCAATAATTTAGTTGGTTTTGTGAATGTCTTGATTATACTACAAGTCAAGGCATAGCCCAGAGTGGAAGACCTGCACATGTGTATGGTAAAGTTTCTGGAAAATAAATGGAGGAGCTACTGACATAAAACCAGCAGATCTGGCTGTATCCTAACCGGAATAATGTCACTTTGCTGTGAATGCTCTACCATGCTTTGGAGGATCAGCCAATCACTCTCAGCTCTGACAGCAACACCACATAATGGCTGCCCTTCCATGCAAGGAGTAGGATGTTATGTTTCTGCAGCTTGGAAATTCTTGTATTTGTTTTGCCAACAAGTGAAGAAAGAAACTGAAAGATGTTTTGATTCACAGGTCAATTTATTTTCACCAAACAAGAACACTTAACTTCTTATGTCAGTGTCTTATCAAACACGTTCCTGTCATTGCAGGTATGTACTAAAGGAAAAAAAATGTGTTCAGACAAATCTGCATTGAAAGGTTAAAAAGATATAAATGATCTTAGCAGAGGTATTCTTCCCCACTGCTACAGAGGTTGGCATGAAGTAAAGCAGTTGCTCCCTTTGAAGGGCTGCCAGCATAAATAGCTTAGAGTAAGAATTTTGGTTTTCATAACAAATACTGAAATGCAAGAGAACTATGCATTGATGAATATACTGTATGGTTCAGTGGGACTATACAACTCAGGCAGAATTTAGCTATAGTATAAACAAAATAACTTCCAAACTACTTTTTTTTGGTAAACGGTGTCAATTATGTAAAGTGATTCCATGGTAATAACAATAGAATACAAAGGTAGATGTCTGTCTTTCAAACCCATCCAGTCTTTAGACTTCCTTAGCTTTAGAAGGCAAAGATCTCACCTGCAAAAACAATGGTGGAGCCCAGAAACCCAGCTTCTCTTAGCAACCATCTGCACAGATCATTCATTCTCCTATTTGCTCTGATCTATCCATGATTTCCACCTGAGTACCTTTGAAACATTTTTTTTCTCATTTCTTTCTTGGAGAGAATTAAGAGAGCTAAAACATAGAACTGTTTGACTTTGCTAGCTTATTAAAGCTTTCTAAGCCTCCCAGAAGGTACCAAACACTAAGATGACAGAAGTTATAGAAATTCTCAAACAGAAAAAAACTAGTATCCTTAGCTCTGGAGTAGATGTGGGTTGGAATTTACTGAGGACAATCCTTTGTTTTCTAATCTTATTGCTCAGCTGGAAGGTGCCTTATAGGTGTCGTGAGAGGGATCTCTGTCCAAATTTGTCCCACCTAACTTAATCTGTCCAAATTGCAGACATTTTTTCTCAATTCGTACGGTTTTTTTTCTGAAGTTAATGGAAAATGATGGATAATTCCAAAGGAAGATTGTTTTTTATCTGCCACCTCCGTGTTTGCTCATGAACCAGGGAATTGTCCAAAGACTTCATTCCTTTCCTCCACACAATGACTAGTCAAAGGGCAGACAGCTTTATTCATGCTCTTCAGAGATGTCTACCATTGCAAAATGTGTAGGAGTTCATGATGCTATGTGGAGAATGGTACACCCCTCTGACAGAGCCCAGCACAAGCTGCTGGTACA
The DNA here is from genome assembly GCF_000695765.1 of Mesitornis unicolor. Taxonomy (NCBI): domain Eukaryota; kingdom Metazoa; phylum Chordata; class Aves; order Mesitornithiformes; family Mesitornithidae; genus Mesitornis; species Mesitornis unicolor. The sequence continues at coordinate 25,542 of NW_010182014.1, forward strand.
TGTGAGCATAGCTCTGCCCGGCTCCAGGGAACAGGGCAGTTGTGCTTGGATTTCCTCCAGTCCACCTCTCCATCATCAGGATGATTTAACAAGACCATCCGATATCCAAAGATTACAGACCAAAATAAATAAAGCCCCTGTGTGGGTGTGCAAAGCCCCAAACACTGCAGAAGCAAGAGGTTTCTGTTGCAGTTCTCTGTAGGGATGTATGTGTTGTATGAGTCTGCGAGGCCCAGAGCTACAGGAGAGGGCAGATATATATAGAAGCAAGCCCACATAAGGAATTCCACTGTGTATTGCATCCCCATAAGCTGTGTCTGAAGAGAGATGGATATGTGTGTGTGTGTTGAAAGAGACAACAGTGGGGTCCTAGATATGAGCTTATGGAGAGCACTGAGTCCTGAGCTCAGCTCCGCACAGTCTGCCCAAAATCCTCCCTGCTGGAGCTTGCTGTCCTAGCTCTGTGTTGGGCTCTCCACAGTGCTCAAAGTGAAGCAACCAGTTCCTGCTTGCTGGAGTATGTCCCTGTATTCTAACTGTAGTGCAATGCCCCCACCAATGTCCCTTTACTCTTTAGGTCCCCTAAAAAAAACCTCCTTTCTTTTTTCAGGTCGAGGTTTCATCTCATGTCTGGAAAATTATCCGTTGGAGGCAGTAGCACTAGGCTGGCAATGAAAAGACACCAATAGCATAGACTGCACAGGAGAATAACACAGGAGACTGTTTAAAGAGTATAGTAGGATTTGTATTGTTTATACATGTAGCAACACAACTAAACTGGATGCATCATGATCTCCCCTCCCACTCATCTGCTTGCTTGACTTTCCTGACCTATGTGCTTGTACAACTGCAGCCAAACAGGTGAGTAAAATATTTGCAGGTTCAGGCCCATGTAGTTACAGCAGGCGACTAAACGTCTATTAAAAGGCTGCACTGGAACTAAAAAGGAAAGTCTGCTGCCAAACTCAAATAGCAGAGAGAAAAAAAACAACCCAAACTCTTGAAAATAGAAGGAACAAGTTTCTACATGTACTTGTTTTCCTAGGAGTGCACCATTTGTGAATTCATATTTCATGATGACCACTCTGCTGACAGCTCCTTCAGAAAGGTAAACAGATCGTCCTGCTCCAGAACAGGGGGAAAAAAATCTGTCTTTACATTTACTCATTCTTGTTTGCAAAATTTTCAGCTGCTTACTCAGGTCTGAAGTATTTGAAGAGCCAGATGAAAAGGAGATTGATGGAATACGTTTGCACTACACAAAGTTCTTGCTCTGTATTTTAATCACTGCTTTGATGGGCGTATCAGAGGAGGTCAGCAGAAGTGAAATGAGCTATGACTTGGGTGGTCTCTCTCAACTGAACCTCTAGCATACAATCGCTCTTATCTCCATTGAAGTGGGGCAAGAAAGATTTACAAGGCGGCCAGGATCTGAATGAGCTGAAGCCTGCTGACCCGGACTGCTGCAAAATGCTCCCTATACCTCAGTGTTAAAATTTAACAGCAAGGCTTGTGATGTGCTTTGCATTCTCCTAGGGAAAAACACATGGACAGATGATGTGCTGCCCAAAAAACCTCTGCACGAGTTAACTACCCCCAGAAAGGGGCCAGGGAGACAACTGGTGAGAATCAGGAGGGTTCCTCTGATCCAAGCAGAGCTATGCAGATCAGCACTACGGAAGGTACAGTCTAATGCAGCTCTTTATAGAATGTACTTATTTTGAATTTAATTTCTAAAAGTAAAGTGGACAATAAAACCTGAAAGAACTCACATCCAAGCTGTCTTGAAGAAACAAAAGAAACAATGAATTAGAAGAATGAAAGCATGGCCTTTAATGAGGTTTAGCAGATCTTAGGCTTTGGATCCCACTAGGAGAACCTAGCACATGGACCTCTCTCCTGAGCCTGTTTCTCTGTAGGCTGCTCTTGTAAATGCGTGGAGTTGAATCACTCCCACATTGCTGCACTGTTATTGTGGGACTGGGGCAAAAATATTTGGCAGGCATTTCAAAGTAAATGCTTCAGATGGAATGACGGCAGCTGAGGAGCAAAATGCCAAGATTAAGGAAAGTGTATGCTCTGCTATGCAGGGAAGATTTTCTAGACGACATACTAAAAAGAAGTTTAGTCAAATTTTAACATAACTGCTAGTAACATTTACTGGAAATAAGACAGCAGAGTGGTCAACACTTAATGTGCAGTATTTAAAGGGTTGTGCAGAAAATTTAAGTATGTTATCAAGAATAAAAACTCCCCATTTGTATGGAACAGGAGTTTTAATTCATCAGTACTATAAATAATACACATTCCACTGGGGAATTCTACTCTAGTAATATAAATTCCTCTCAAAAAAGATTGCAGTAAGGCTCAGAGTATAGAAAAAACAGAAATTTTTGCATTATTATAGTGGCACATTTACCTCACTAAAGCTTGGGCAACTTCAGCTTTTCCATTAGAAGTTGCTGTTTTCAGGAATTTTTTATAACTTGGACATCAGAGTTGGCTCCCAGCTATGACTTGGTAAATAAAACCTCAGCCTGAGACCCACTTACAATGCCAAAGTTTAAAAAAATATTAGTTTGGACACCTTTAGTTATAGCAGAGCAAGAAAATAAAACTTTTCTGGTCTCATACCATTTAAAAATGCCTTTGGTTTACAAAGGCAATTTGTTAAGCAATTAGTTCAGTTGCTCTTATCCCCTTTGGAGTACTAAAAAGCAAATGGTCGAGACACTAGACATTAAAATTACTTTGCCATATGCAGTGGCTACTTTTCATAAAAAATTATTAATCTATCTTTTAATCTGCTTTGCACATACACACAGTGGAACTGTTCACCTGCTTATGCCAGCAAGAGCAAGTTTGCCTTGCGGTGCAGACTGGAACGCGCTCTCCACACCTCTGGGAGTCTGCAGAGTGGCTGGAGACTCTCCAGCGGGCACTCCGTGGTGGTTGGAGGCTCTCCAGTGGGCACTCCATGGTGGTTTGAGACTCAGTGGTGGTTGGAGGCTCTCCAGTGGGTGCTCCACGGTCTCCATGCAAACGTCTGCATTTTCCATGGCTTCCAGCGTGTCCCTCAGCAGTGCCTCGGGGAGCCTGCTCCTTGCATACATGCCAGGGGGGATAACAATTCTGTTTCTGTTTTCTAAATGCAAGGTTTGGCTTTCGGTTTGTTCATGCATTTAAATAGAAAAACAAACAAACAAACAAACCACCAAAACCCCCCATCAAACCAACAAAATACTGGTATGCTAAAATGTCTGACACTGTAATCCATCAGTGTATTGAGTTAAGAAATTGCAATTTCTCCTACAGCCTTTGCTTTTCCCTCTGACTTCTGTCTTCACCTGAACTTCTGATAGACCTCTCTTTTCTGCAGAAAACCACTGAAACTTGTCCTTTCCTCCTCCATGGCACTAAATGCACCAAGTACCTCTCTAAGGGCCCTGGGCAATAGGGAGAATCACAGAATCACAGAATATTAGGAGTTGGAAGGGACCTCGAAAGATCATCTAGTCCAAGCCCCCTGCCAGAGCAGGATGACCTAGACTAGGTCACACAGGGAGTGGTAGGCAGCGAGCCCCCATGTTCCAGAGTGGGTAGGACCAGCTCAGCCCACTGTTGGAGCCCCTATCCCACCACATTGCCATTGCCATAGCGAACCGTCCCACACCCACCAAATTCTTATTTGTCACAATCTTTTTCTTCTGCTTCACCTTGCAGTGTTTTCCTCCATTCATTTTCTTCTGCCTTGAACACTTGTTTATTGCTCCCATAGTCTTGCCCAGGTGTTTCCACACAAAAATATGGACATGTGCACCACATTATGTGTGCACAGCAAATCCAATGCTTCTGGGAAGCAGCAAATGCTTCCTCTATGGTCTGCAGATACTCAGTAAGTTCAACACCTCTGGACAAGTCCAACTGGCTGTACATGTGCAAATCTGTATTGTAGAATATGTGCTGTAGATCTAGTACTTTTTGGAAGCACTGCAAATAGTATGCAAGTGCTGTGTCATTGATACATACATGTACCGTAAGTCCATCCAGCTTTTTCTGGAAGCTGCACAGCTTTAACGAATGTCTTACAACTGCGTGGTGAAATTTCTCTGTACATGCACATTAGATGGATCTGAGGTTTCTGGGTGTACAGAATTAGTGGGTTGGCCAAAAAGTAATTGCATTTTTTTTTAATAAAAGGTGAATTTTGCATGGGAAATGAAAATTTTATTAAACAATATATTGTCCATTTTGTTCAACTACCTTTTGCCATCTTCCAGGCATCTTCATGATTCTGCGCTCAAAAAAGGCTCTTATCTTTTTCAGCAAAAACCAGTTCCAAGAACAATTTGATATCCTCATCAGCAGTGGAGGTTTTGCCATTCAAGGTGCTTTGTAAAGAACAAAACAAATGGTAGTCTGATGGTGCCAGGTCTGGCAACTATGTGGTAACGCATCCCCATCCAAGCTGCAACAACTCTTGATGAGTGACAAAACTTGTATGTGGTCTAGTGTTATCATGGAGGAACACAACACCTTTACACTTCACCAATTCTGGATGCTTCTGTTTGATGACATCATTTCCTTTATCCAGATGACGACAGTACATGTCCGAATTAATGGCTTGGTTCCTTGGAAGCAATTCAAGATACACAGCACCTCTTAAATCCCACCAGACTGACAGCATAACCTTCCTTTGGTGACTATCTGTTTCTGAGGTGCTTTGAGTTGGTTCATCATGCTTGCTCCATGATCTTTTTCATTCACTGTTGTTGTAAATGATCCATTTGTCATCACCTGTTATCATAAATGTTATCAAAAATGGATCGATTTCTTCATGTTTTGAGAAAGAATCTCAGATATCAATGTGCTTAGTGAGATGAATTTCTTCATGAGGTACCCAAATATTGAGCTTCCTAAAGTATCCAAGTTGTTTTAAACGGTTTTCAATGCTTGATTTCAATATGTTGACATTATAAGCAATCTCTCATGTTGTTAAATGCTGACTGGATTTGATCAATGACTTTATTTTATCATAATCAACTTCTATTGGCCTTCTTGAGCATGGTGCATCTTTAACATCAAAATCTCTGGACCGAAATGTAGCAAATCAATTCCAACACTGCCATAGTTTTAAGGCATTTTCACCATACACATCACATCACTTTTTGTGAGCTTGCACAGTGTTTTTTTCATTTTTGGAAGTAATACAGCAACATATGACAAGAATATGCCTCTAGATTTTCCATTTTGATGTAGTCACCAAATAAACAATTGTTAACCAAATTGTGCACTTTTTTTTTTTCTAAAACAAGCTTTAACTGTCAGATGTCAAATTACATGAATTTGCGGTTTAAAATTAAGTTAGTTTCATGTCAAGATATGTATGCTCATCTATTAAAAAACCCCACAATTACTTTTTGGCCAACCCAGTAGCTATGTGTTGCTTGTAATACATGAAGAAACCTCTGAAAAATTTTGAGAGTATTCTCAAAATCTGGCTACACGCAATAGCTAAGTGGAAAAGAAGCATCTGAGGCACAGCATACAGAGTAGCCCTCAATCTGCAAAGCTCTGCGTAGCTCCAGCCTTCAGATCTGATTTCTTTTCATCTTCCAGATTGTCCTAATAGTTCCTGCATTCCGTCCTCCTCAAACCTCTGCTTTTATCTGCAGCTGGGCCCCAAGTTGGCCAAACCTCAGAGACAGAATTGTCCCACTGTTTCTGGAAAGTGAGTGTACCAAGAGATACTGAAAAGTTTCCAATTTCTAAAGCAAGATTTTATTAGAATACAAACTCATAAACTAGAACACTTCTAAACTGAGTTAGTTCAGTGCAATTACACAAAAAAAATATTTCTTGCACTTACTGGAACCACTGGTGTTGGGATACACCTCACTTGTAGCCACTGGAAAAACTAGTTGAATGATGTGGGCTGATTCACGATTCTTCTACATATGAAGGGTCATGGTCACATGTATTGGTCACAGAGAATGAGCCTTAGACTGGACACTTCTGACTGCACTTTTGTGAGCTGGCTCCCACCAACACTCAATGTGTGCTCCCCACAACTCATCCTCTCTCTGCTGTGCTCTTTGTGGCCCAGCAGAGTTCACATTTCCCGGGATTCAGCTGTCAGGTAGCAAGTAAATAAACCCACAAGAAGAAGAGCATAAGGTGAGGAAAAGAACACCAGACAAGTATGTTTGCTCAAAGGATTTTTTTTAAAGCGCTGTGGTAATTTCAACACAGGCAGAACAGTGCTGAGGATGAAATATGTATAGGATTTAGCCACTGGACTACAAGCTCTGGGAAATTACAAACTCCTGTAAAATCAGATTTCTAATAAAAATAGAATTATTTCAAGTTCTTCAGCTCCCTCATTTCAGCCTTAGACCACTCGAGCCAGAGAGATGGAAAAGGCATCCATTTGAGTGATACTGAAATCAGCTCGGGCCAGTGAAGTTACTTAGTACACAACATCTTATTCTATAAATATCATTTGTGCTGGCAAATGATTGCATAAGATCTAAGCTGTGCAACTGGTCTTTTTTTTTGGCATATTGAGTGTCCTGCAGATAAATTGGAGCTAGACACCTTCACTACTTCCCTATGTTTTTCTTATGTTTCTTTATAAATGAATGCAAGCACCTGAAAATCCTAGGATTTGTTTTGATTCCAGAGAGAAATCCAGAGTCTGACCTTATTTTGTTCTCCAAAATGCAGTGCATTGCTCAGTCCTCTGCTCCCCAGCTATCCTGAAGAAGCATCCTTTCCCATCATGTGTGAGCTAGGTGAAGCACTGCAGCCAGAGGAAGGCAAAAAATGCATCTAGATAATGTTGAAATACAGTCACAGAAGTGGGCAAGTAATGTGTTTTTTTCAGTCTGAAAAAGACTCTTCAAGGGTGATAGCTGAGATGCCCTGACACCAGTTTTTGTCTCAGACAAAAAGTACGTCAAATCTACTGAGCAGCTGATAAAATGTCAGTTTTATGGATGCCTGTTAAAATTGCTCTTCTGGTGAAGCTGGTACAGTCTTAAGTATTGGCTGTTACTTTGATAAAGTAACTACTCAAGGTTAATCACATTTGATGGGCTTGAAAATCCTTGTAGCTTTTTTGTGTGCAACACGACTGCAAATCTTTTTCTGGGTCAGCAGAGACAGATGGAATGAAAGTAATGGACAAACAGGAAAACCATTAGGCTACAAGATAAGAGAGAAAAGACTGAAAGAGCAAAGGATATAATCAAGTTGTTCTGAAGGCAAATGACCTGCTAATTTGTGGAAAAGCCCAGGTGGTAGCACAGCTAGGTGCATTTCCTAGGGATGGCTTAGTGTGTGGGTCTTCCTTAGTGCCAGCTATGCCGTTTTCTGCTGCCTTCCTGTCTGTCGTCTTCTCCTTACTCTAAGGAATGTGCCAACACACAGCTAAGAAGCAGCTTGGCAGTCTGGGGACATGATCCCAGGGGCTATGAGCACCACCAGCAAAGTCCTCTTCTGGGATCAGGCCAGTGCTTGAGTCAGTGCCTCTGTTTGCCCATACTTGAATCAGCTGTCAAATTTTCCAACTCTTTTCCCAGACATGGCCAGCTCTTTGGAAAGGGATGGCCAGAGGCTATGCATGCTGCTGGTAGCTCTTTGCTTCTTCAGGCCTCTAAAAAGATCTTCAGAGATGTTAAAACTTTATATACCCAGAGGAGAAAAGGACTAGGAGGGGAGCCAAGAGGACAATTTGGTCCTGTTCCAGACGATGGTTTGCAAACATGGATAGGACGTGTCAGAGGGCTGCCAGCAGGGACTTCTGTTATCACAAACCATTTTGTTACGTAGCACATACCAAGGAGCCAAATACAGAGAAGTGTCAAAAACCTGAAAACACATTTAATGTTGCAGGGAGCTGGGGATGCTCTAAAGCTCCCACAGTCTGGCCCAAGCAAATCTGTCCTTCAGAAATGGAGAGTTTCTTCTAAACTCTTATTTTCAGGAGAGTCAGAAGCAACCATTTCCTTTTCATCTTCCACTGAGTTTTTATTTATTTTTAGGTAGGAGTAAACTATGGTTCTTCCTCTCCTATGAAAGCATGGCCATCTCACATGATGGCTGTTTCTTCAGATCTCCAGTTTCTCAAATTCTCCATTTTGTATATATTGTGCAAATTCAGAGACTGTTCCTGCCTTGAGTGCCCTAAGGCAATCTGAATTACCCAAAGTACCTCACAGCTGCAAGTGTTTATGCTACCAGCATCTACCCACTGAAAAAGCAGAAATTTTATTTCAAGGTTAGGGCATGATATTGCACTCCTGGCAGAAATCTAAAGACTTTGCAAAAATGTGAAAAGGCCATAGGAAAAAATGGTGAACGGGCTCCCAGCCCTGCTGCAGTCGGCACTGGAAGTCCCAGGCACAAGGCTGGGGCCACAAGTGCGTCTTTTGTAGAGGCTTGGAGAAGGGAAATGCCAAAGAAAACAGAGAAAATGCCTGTTTGAGGCAGGACTCATCTCGCCTAATTTACTCACTTAAAAGACAGGCACTTAGTTTAACCTAAGTAATCAAGAACTTCTGGGAAAAGAGAGGATGAATCCAGAGCTGCAAGTCTCTCCTGGCTGATGGATCCAACCAAGGGAGCTCAGGGCTTTTTCCTAAAACTAAGTGGCCAAAGTTATGTGAGACAAATCCTACCCTAAGACATTTTCTCCCAGAGTCCCAGTGTACCCGTTGTCTTTCTCATCAGAGGAAATTAAGATCATAATCCTACTGTAAGCTCAAGTAAATGAATTCCTCTGCCCACAAACCCCATCTGGCTTCCCTCAGGTTCTGGATTGGTTTCTGGAGGTTTTTGCCATGTTTGGCCTCCTGTTCCTGTTTTAGGGCCTTTTGATAGAGGAATCCTCTTTATTTATAAGCTTCCTGACTTTCTTGTCACATCCTCAGCACCATCCCCTCGACACTGGTTTAGCACAGTACTGGGTTTAATATTATTACTATAAAAGAGAACAGTATAAAAAGCTGTATCTGTCATTTACTGTGAGTAAATGTCATTACAGTTAGAGTGAGTAAAGCTGAAATTTGTTGGACTGACCTGGAATTTTTCCCTTCTTGCAAAGCAAAATTTTCATTAAAAAAGTGATAGAGCTCAACTAATCCCAGTAGTAAAATGTTTGCTATTGAATGCCATGGTAGGTTTTGAAACAAGAAAACCTCTTTCTGTGTTCACTGCAAAAGATTAAGAGACTGTAAAGCTTAAAAAGTTGTTGGCTCCACTTAACACTTGCTAAGCACAGTATAGACTGTTTTATCCATTTATACTCCCTCGTTTGCCTCCTTCATGTGTCTTATATAATAATTTCCAAAGTCAGAAAAAAAAAAGCATCAGCTAAGATACAATGGCACAAGATTAAAAAATCTTAGCAGCCGTAAAACCTGGCGAGAAAGAACAAAGAGGTTTAAAAATAATCATATTTTATAGCATTAGAATGCCACACATTAAATATAGATTTTGCTGCTGATTATATTGTTACACATTCCATTGTTCCCATGCCATTGGCCTTCAGGACTTTATTACTTATGTAATTCCAAGATCTGACACAGCTAGAGTGCAATGCATCTGATCTCAATGAATGGCATCAGATGAAAAAAGTGGATTTTAGGAGAAAAAACTATCATTTTAATTTTACTGTGAGTCCATTTATTGGTGACAGATGTTACCATTCCCATTTAATTATTCTTGATTCATTTTCCAAATAAAAATATGGATGGATGTCAAAGCATTTGAAGTCATCCAGATAAAGAGTTCATTTAAACAAGTTGTCTTTATTATTTTTATTTTTTTCTTTAATCTTTTTTCTTTTTATGCCTTTTTTTTTCATTTTCCATATTAAGAAAACCTAATTCAGGGTGGTACTTGCAGTCTTACCTGTATACATTAAAGCTCTCAAACAATACAGTAGATGATTATTAATCAAGGGCTAGGAAATCACAGGGTTGTGGGAAGAGGAGGGCGTAATTTGATAGGAAGAGTCCCACAGTGAGTGCTGGCACAAAACGCTAAAGCTGTATTGCCAGAATCAGCTCAAAATGATGTTTCATGACCACTGTGTAGTCAGAGCTACAGATATGAACATAGTTGTTAGGCATTATTTACAAGAAAAACATATCTAAATCCCAAAGAACTGGCAATTTAAACTAAATATGTGAAATATGACTGATTTTTTTCCTCACTCTGGAATATGAGCTCATACATTATGCCTTTTGGATAAAGAGTTGATAAAGAATGTGTCTCTTGCTTTCTCAGCCTACCTGTGTGCCACTGGAGAGAAACCTCTGTTCTCAATAGCTCATGTATTCAGATAATAAGATGTAACACTTTTGAGAAGGAAATATAAAAAATGTTTATTATCTTCTTCATCCTGTTTATTTTCAAGTGTTAACATTATTTTTTAATTAAAAAGTCTAGTACTTAATTTTCTTGCTTTTCCTACATGTTATTTTTTTACAGGAAATATATTTTACCATACTCTTCCTTATAAAGGAGTGCAATTGTGATCAAAAAGGTAAGTTTCTTTAGTTTACTCTCAGAAAGTGTACCAACATATGTAGCTGAATATTAAAGATTAAGTGTTTTAGAAGCATAAGACATAGATAAGAAAAAACTTATTCCAATGAGACTACATGTAGATGATTTTTTATATGATTCCGAAGATGTTTAATTAGTTTAAAAGAAGAATATGTTTTAAATAAGCAAATTAATTCCTCCTGATCCTTGGAAACCTAGCAATATTTTGCTGCGGTTCACAGGCAAATGTCTGGCGTGTCTCAGGCATTTGAGGCACTCTGGGACAGATTGATCCAAGCCTGGAGAAAGATAACGAAATATAGGCACTGCATACAGGTGTACAAACTGCCAGCCTGGAAATGGTCATCCTTCACCATTAACTTTGCTGACAACTTTATATAGCCCATGGTATATCTGATTTCCGGTCTATTCTCTCCTTTATTTGTGCTTGTTATTGAAATGAAACGTTTGCTGATGTGCGTGGTTTGGGTGGGCTGGGTGACCACCTGGCTCCAAGGCTGCGGATTTGGAGCCTGACTCTTGCAGAGGATGAGGAGCTGCTCTACAGCCAGGCATACCCCAGCCACCTCTGTAGTGACCCAAATGGGAGATAGGAGCCTTCAAAACAAATTGAAGTTGGTCTCTTCTCCCTGGTAGCTAGTAATAGTCCAAGTGGTAATGGCCCAAGTGACACCAAGGAAGGTTTAGGTTGGATATTAGGAATTTCATTACTGAAGGGGTTGTCAAGCACTGGAACAGGCTGCCCCAGAAGGTAGTGGAATTACCATCCCTGGAGGTGTTTAAAAGACAGGTAGATGTCATGTTCAGGGACATGGTCTAGTGGCAGACTTAGGGTTGGATCAATGGTTGGACTTCATGATCTTATAGGTCTTTTCTGACCAAAACCATTCTATGAATACTAAATGAATTACTACTCCTTTTCAAGACATCCTGATGGCTTTTCATGTTTTGTTGGTGAGTGCTGTTATCTCTGAGCTCCTCAATCCCTTTCTCATTGGAGCAGCCTCTGCAAGTGTTGAGGATCCTGGCAGTTCTTCAAGGGATGCCAGCCTTGGACCCATAAAGACTGCAGTGAAACCGCACGATTCCATGGCTGGTGCTTATCAAGTGTAATATTTTACTCTGTATAGTCTTGCTGTCCACCTGAAAAATATCTTGTGGGATACACTGAGATTTCCCAAAATGCAGTTTCAGATCTTGGTTATGCTCCTGTTCTAAATAACTTATTCAAGCTGTCCCATGGATTTTGTGTTCCTGGGTTTCCTTTGATGTGGTACACCGTAATTTGTACTACACTGTCTGTCTTTTTTTAAATATGAAGCTTAATCATGTTTCATTCTCAGAGTCTGGATTTAGGCATGGATCAAAAAATTGGGTGCAGATTTTATTTTATCATTTTGGATTTGCTTCTAAGGATGTCTCCATATAACCCAGCAGGTGAACTTTGTGTTGTTACATAAGAATATCACTATGTACAAATAAAACTCTGTGTTTGGAAAAGACATTTCTCTTTGGAACAATCTCTACAGAAATGTATTTTGCCATTCTGCTAAAACACCAACAGCTGAGGAGCAGGACAGATCACTTGGCATTCTTAGAATTGACTTTGCCCTGAACAACATATTTCTGTCATTGAACAAAGGAGTGTTACACCTTCAAAACCCCTATTGTTGTAATTAAGAAAGTCAGCCTTCTCAACTTGACCCCATGCTGTTGTGCTGACAGGAATGCAAATTAATTAACAATAGTAGGTTTCAGTCTTAATGTGAGGGGAATGTAGAAGGGGAAAAAAAGAAGGAGAAGAAGAAACTCCACATCCCTGGACTCCTGGGAAACCTGGGTTAAAATACAAAGCATGAAAAAAGTTGTGTCTGTGCTATCTGACTACAGCACAGGTCAGCTGGAGCCTAGAACTGCTCTGGGGAGGTGCCCCCTGTGTATAAGGTAAGGCTATTCCTAAAATCTCCTTAGGGAATTCCTCCTATAGCTCTCCAGGGAAAAGTGTCCATTATTATCCATGACAGGGCACAGCCTCTCTCCTTGTGGAGGACTGATGTGGAAGGAAAGGGAGCCCTGGCTCTGCCTCCCACAACCACCCCAGGCTCCTGTGCTCCAGGAGTGAGAGAAAGTGATAAAATGTCCCTGCATAAACACGTTAGCACTTGAGTGTATTTCTAGCCTGGTAAATAGCTCAATTTCTCAGTTCCTGTTGCACTTTTCCTGGTGCACAAGCACTACATGAGAAACAGTGTACTCCTGTCCTGTTGCATAGTGAACCATTTCATGTTGAACTAAATAATTGTATTTCAGGGCCATAGGGACATAATTTTGGCCACAAAGGGGACCTAAGGGAATGGCTTACATTGTAGAGATGTAGCAGATGACCAGTTTTCATGAAATAATTTCCATGCTACTTGCATTGTGCCTGCTGAGCTGAACATCCAAACACTCTTCTCCTTGAGGTCACCTGAAACGTTCACACTGTCCCAAGTGCCCAGGTTCTTTGAGAAGCCTTATGCAGCAGGCTTGCTCAAAGCATGCCTACCATCACCTCAGAGCAGTGAATTTAGTGCAAGACACATCAGTCACACCCAGACGATCGTAGCATTGCTGTGGTCTCTGTACCATGGCTAATGGCTAGAGTAATCATGCAGGAAGAACGAGATCAGGATCAAAATTCCTCCTTAACTTGGTTGTTCAAAGCTAGTACTCAAAAAAACCTGACATAAATTACAGAACAGGGTACCTTCCACCTCCCCTTTCACCTAAATGAAAAGAATAATCCTGAATGTAGAGCCTAGGATTGTCTGACTGCCTGAATGCCTGTTACATTACAATTTCATAGTCTCTTATAATTGTTCTTCCTCTGGTTTCATGACTACTGAGAGAGCTTGAGTAGCAGATCTTAGGAGGAGGACTCCTCATTTGGCAAAATCACATGAACTTCCAGGGGATGAGGGGAAGTGAGGTCTGGACTGATGTTTTAGACCCAGGTAGCTGACAGCCAGCAATCTTGAATTTCAGGCTCTTAAAAGCTTTTTGAAATCTCACCTTGTATAACCTTAGGGAAGTAAGGAGGGCAGAGCTCCTGTATTCCCTTCCCTAAGTGTAAAGATTGTATTTGTGCATGGCTCTGGTGTGAAATAGAGCAGGCAGTAGGAGGAGAAGAGAGCATCTGCAACCCTGGCTGTTATTTCAGTATAACCTGGAGCCAAAGCACAGCTTGGCCCAAAATTAATCCATTGGTTACTCTTTTTTTTCTTATAAGAATAACTGCATTCAAGCATGGCCTTTTCTGTAGACAAAAAGAAGACTGAATTCAGTTGTGGTGTTTGGTTGCACATTTTTCCTTGTGTCATTCTAAGAAAAACAAAGATAGTCTGTGAGATGGATAGCGATTCAGTTAATAAAGACGTGCACGAATTACTCGCTAATGGATATAACACGGGATTCACAGGCATCCTCGGTTGCTAATGGAACCTGAAAGTTGTCAGGAAGATGTTGCATTTCCATTTGGCATGACACACACCCTTCTTGTGCTGACAGCTCTGTGCAGTTACATTTTTAAAAACATATTTTCTTAATGCATTTTTTGGCTAACCAACCCAGTTGTCCCCATTACCTCTGAAATGCTTTAGTCTAATTCACATTAACCAGCTTACTGAGATACCAACAACATTCTTTTTATCCAGAATCAATTGACCACACTTACAGAGCCGCTGGTGTTTAAAGCAAGTTCAAGCCCTTTCCTGACTGCTGTAGGGCTCTGAATTTCTCATTTATCTGGCTCATTAAGAATGTTCCATTGTGTGTGCACATAGTAGTCAAATAGTTTTAATATTTCCCAAAATGACCTTTTCTCCTGTTAAAGCTGATGAACCAAGAGAAAGCAAGGAGCAGTGGCTCCTGAGCTGGAAACCAAGGGCACACAGGCAGTCCCCAGCCTTTCCCAAAAATCTGCTCCATGGTGTGAACATTTCAAAAGTTTAAGTTAAAGATACTTGAAGCTGAAGTGCCAACTGCCTTATGGCAGATCACCAGTGGTTCACCACATTTTAGCAGCCACTGCTACAGACACAGCCAAAAGAGGATTTCTGGAGTCTCACAAATTTTGTGGAAGATCTGGGGAGAGGATTTCCAAACAGAGATATCCACAAAGCCACAGATTAATGTACGATCACAAGGTTACAAAAGAAGATGCATATAGGTTGCATGGGATGGAGTCCTGAAATTAGATGTGTGAGAGATGGTTTATGAGCACAGTCCCTTTATGATGTGGAAAAGGTTTCTGTTAAAGCTTTCCAGAGAAGTTTTGACAGAACGGTCAGAATGTTCCATCACAATATCCAGCATGGCAAGAACCAAATATCTTTGTGATTAATTTTCCAAATTTACTTTAATATCTTCTATTTCTCTAAGAATTTTTGATAGAAAAGTTCTAATGACATTGAAACTGCATTGTAAATTTAATGTTCTATTTTATAGGTTTTAGTTGCTTTGTGTAGCAATCAAGGACCTGGGGGTGTTGATTGACAGCCGGCTGAATGTAAGCCAGCAGTGTGCCCAGGTGGCCAAGAAGGCCAACAGTATCCTGGCCTTTATTAGGAATAGTGTAACCAGCAGGAGTAGGGAAATGACTGTCCCCCTGTATTCGGCACTGGTGAGGCCACATCTCGAATCCTGTGTTCCATTTTGGGGCCCTCACTACAAGACAGACAATGAGAGGCTGGAGCAGGTGCAGAGAAAGGCAACAAAGCTGGTGAAGGGTCTGGATCACAAGAATTATGAGGGAACTGGGATTGTTCAGCCTGGAGAAAAGGAGGCTAAAGGGAGACCTTATCATCCTTTGCAACTACTTGAAAGCAGCTTGTAGTGAGGTGGGTGTGCGTCTCTTCCCCCTAGCGACAGGTGATAGGACAAGAAGAAATGGCCTAAAGTTGCACCAAGAGAGGTCTAGGTTGGACGTTAGAAGCAACTATTTCACTGAGAGGGTGATTAAATACTGGCACAGGCTTCCTAGGGAGGTGGTTCAATCATCATCCCTGGAGGTGTTCAAAAGATGCATTGATCTGGTACTAAGGGACATGGTTTAGCTGAAGATTTTGTAGAGTTAGGTTATGATTGGACTTGATGATGTTAAAGGTATTTTCCAACCAAATGATTCTATGATTCTTGTTTCAAACCATATGAAGCTTTGAACCACTAAGCAGGCAAGCAAGGGTCTCCTCCATATGACTCTCTGTGTGTGATGGTGAGGGTCAGAGGGAACCCTCTTCAGGAGAGAAATGAGACATTCAGATGTAGTTTCTGAACAGGTGGATCATGACTCCTGACACCTTCAAAGTCCTGCACAAGTCTGTAGCTGTGAGAGCCCTATTAACTTCAATGGGAACATTGCCCAAACCTCTCACACAGCCTGAAATTTTTGATTATATGGTGTGACAAGGCAACAGCAGTCCCTCCACTCTGCTACAGGTCCACTTTTCACTCTCCACCTCTCTTCTGCTTTGTATAAGATGAATTTCTTCCCTCACCCATTCTTTCTTATGGTTTTTCTTTTCCTTCTATAAAGGTTCAATATAATTTTTATATTTCCATAATGATAACTTGACTACTTGGGGAAAAAAACAAAAACAACCAGCAACAAACCATCCCTGAATGAAAAACTGCCCTTTGTCAGAAAGTTATACAGTGCTGTGAAGATCATAACAGCTGTGGAGATCCTTTACTCCTCATCACACCATCTCAGCAATGTGAGGAAGCAGGAGCCTCTCTCCACAGCTGGCTTCATTGCTTGGATCTATGCTGTTGGTTTAGACTGGTTTTACAGCTACATGGACTCACACCAAGGAACAGTCTCCTCAATCTCTTACCTCTTAGGCTGGGTTTTGGTCTCATGTTCAAGCAAGGATCTTATCATGTTGCATTTGTTTTTCACAGAATTTCAACTGGTTTTGCCAATCTTTAAATTAGTCCTCGTTCACATCAGGTAAGAACAACTTGTGCTGATGATGACACAAATGCAAGTCCCAGCACAGCCATGTTTGTCTCCTGTGGACTTTGTCCTAGCGAGAATTATAAGAGAGGACCCGTTTGCTGCCAGCCTGATAGCATGGCATGGCTACTCCAGTAGCAAGCCCTGAGCAGACCTGCCCTCTCTTCTGCTGGTTCAGAAGCACCGACTGATCCACACAGACTCCAGAAAGCACAGGAGGAAGTTCAGTACGTGGCCTACAGAGCTGTCTCCTGTGGCAAAGGGTGGTGACCAAGAACATTTAAAAAAAAATTGAACATAGAAAACATCTGTGCTTCTTTTCTGTCCAGGTTTATTTTTCCAATACTTCACATACCACAAATAGTTCAGTATGGCTCCTCCATCAGAACAGAAGAAAAGAAAAATAAAAACATGCAATATTTCATTAAAAGGAATAGTTTTATTGACGTGACAAATTTGATCAAACAGTCTGTATCCCCCTCACCTCCCATCCCCTTTCTCCACCTCATCTTTCTGTTTCCCTCTCTTTTTAAAAAGTACTTTGCGATCTTGTAGGGCTGCTCAGCCTGTCAGCCTTTTGCTGCTTCTGGGATGTTTGGCTGCCCTCGGAGCATCATATGACTTCAGTTAGCTTGGGGGGCTCCAGCTGTGCTCTTAAACATCATGGACAGAGGTAACAAAAGGGGAGAGGGTTAAGAGAATCAAATATATTATTAGACATTTCTTTTAAATCCTCTTGCAGAAGATGTAAATCACATGCTTGGCAGGCAGATCTGGGGATGTCACATGGGGGTTTGTTTGGTTTTTTGTTGATTATATCCCAAAACATTTGCTATTTCTTACATTTTTTCCCTTGTTTGTCTTACTCATTCCTCATTTATTTCTATTTAAGTCCAAGGGGTCAGAACCTAGGATAAAATTTTGACAGTTTCTGCAGCTGATACAAGAGCTTTCTCATCCAAGCTATTTGGGAACCTATTTGGGATTGCTCACCATTGAAATATATCCTGGCCTTTTTCTCAGTTGGCCCATAAAGTACGGCTCCTTGCCCCTGATTGACAGAAACCACCACTCAGGGCAAATTGCCAGTCTGCAAAGCAGTGCAGCACACATTTATCTCTAAATACATTCGTCTTTCCAACAGAACTTGAAGTCAGAGTGCCTAAATTAACCTGAAGTCAAGTTCATGAATTAACCTATAAGCAATGAGACTGAGGCATTGCTCCCGATGTCTCCTGGTGCAGTGAAATGAGGGTCCACCATCTAGTAAGCTGAAAAGTATCTACAAACTACCTGATATATATCTTCCTCAGGACTATTTGCTCTTGTAGAGTTGGTTCCTTCTGACTAGGTGTAAAATGGGTTCAAAATTCCCCCAATTTTCAGAAGACAACAGTCAGGAGAAGTTCCTGAGATGTGGGGAAGTGAGAAGGTCTGATAAGCAAGTAAATTTTACCAATATTATGCACTCAAAGGAAAAATGGAAGGTCTTGTAACCCTCTCCTCCTCCTCCCAGGGCTTCTCCAGAACTGACATTGCTACATGGGAAGAAATGACAACCAAAGTTCTTGTATGAGTCCCCATCTCAATCAAAAGCCAAGAAACAGGAAAAAGAAGGGGCATTTTCTGCACATCTTTCCTTCAAGCTGGAAGAAATGCTGCAGGTGTTTTGTAG
>NW_010182014.1:43817-88553 GCF_000695765.1 Mesitornis unicolor
GCACTGTGGAGACATCAGCTGTCCAACTCCCATCTTTCCTTGACCTGAGTGTCCTTCACTGTCCCCAGTCAGTGTCATCATCACAGCAGGGAGGACGAGATGACCTCTAGGTCATATGTTCATCTAGGACTAGATGACCTCCAGAGGTCCATTCCAGCCTCAGACACTCCATGACCATTGACCATGGGTCTGAATCCTCTCCCTTTGTGTGAGACACTGCAGCAGGCTGATGACCACTGCAACTGGGGGGGTTTGCTATGCTGCTACCCCACAGACAACCCAGATCTCCTATCCTGCGTTGTGAAAACATGGGTTTTCATACACTAGAGACCCTTGAGGAAAAAAAATCAACTTCAGTAAGCAAAAGTTGAAACTTTTCAACAAAAGCTCAGTTTCTTTGCTTTTGAAATTGTGAAGTTCTTCAAAAATGAAAAGCTAAGATAAAGCTGAAGTAAAAACTTTCATGAGGATTTACTTTGACAATGCTGTAAAAAAATTTGGCATTTGCCATCTGACTTAAATTACACTTCCATCATGTTGTGCTGGAATGGTAAAGAAAGGTATGGTAAAAACTACTTAAGTAACTTTTTGCAAGTTTATGGATAGATGAAAAAAAACATTCAGGGTTTAGTTGAGAAATTATTACATAGCAGTGCTGATGGAAAAATTCACACCATCTATGTGTGTGATTACTGACATTTTGGCTAATAATTTTGTTATTCTTTAAATATAGGTTGGTTTCAATAGTCCAGGCTGTAGCTTGTTTGGGACTACATAATAGCACATTCAACTGCAGTCAGTAGCTGTGCATGGTTTATCTCAGCTTCTAAGGTTGGTGGTTATATTTAGTTTATTTTAATATCTGTGGTCCCATAACTGTAGTTTGGAGGGGGAGAATGGAAGGATGGAGGATTATGTATGCACATACACAGTCCTGGGATCATCCAACCCCAAATTCTCTTTGAATCCAAACAACCAGGTTCTGATCTCACTGCAACCATAGAGACATTCACCACTGACTCCAACAGAGCAGAAAAGGAAACTTCATGTACAGTGGTTCCCAAATCACTGCAGGCATTTTCCTGCTACGGTGACCGCTCGAAGAGCACTGCCGAAAAACTTCCTAATTTTTTGCAAGTAGATTCTCCAGGTTTTGGCAAACTTGCAGAGCGATTCCACACCATGAAAGGGAACATGTTAGCTGTCACTATTGTATTATCTTTATCCATAGCTGTTGTTTGATATATATGTAATGAAATTAGAAGGACAGCACATGTGTTCACCACCTGAACAGATGAAAACATCATTGTGCAAGGGTAAGATGTTAAAATATGGTCCACCACAGTTTCAAGGTGCAGTTTCTCATCTGTTAAATATTTACTTTTATAAAACAAAATTAGGAGACATTTGAGTTTCTGAGACCAGGCAAGGTTCTCTATGAACAGAAGAGTTCATGGATGAGTTTTTCTGGGAAAATAGATTTGAAATCATGGGAAAAGAAACCACATTCTTTTTAACAATTGTTTTAAAAAATGATCTGATTTCATAAGTTCGAGAGATTTTGGTTAAAATGCATAAAGAGAAACCTCAAAAACACACAAGAATTTAAGTGCAACATCTGCAATATACAATGCTCTGTTGCATAAGCATTTACTCTCTCTTTCTTCCCCTGCATTTCTGTGTCTCTTTCCATACCACTTTCCTGTCTTAAGATGAATCAAAGAAGAGCGAGCAACAAAACATAGAACTAAAAGTACAATAACTTATTAGTTTCCTTCTCACAAGACCTCAATAAGGAATTTGCTCTCCTCTGTCTCTCCAGCATCAGAGAGAACAAAACGAAACTTGCATCTGCAAGTGCCTGATGGCTCAGGGAAGGGAAACTGGATGAAAGACCTGCTCATGTATGTTCCCAGGCTCAGCACCTTGGCTACACCAGCCAGGGGCAATTGTCATTGCTCCTTTGGTGCCAGTAGAGTTATGGCCATTCACACCACCAGAGCACCTGGCCAGATGCATTCAAGTCTGTTAATATAGCTGGTTTAGTGCCCTCCTGTTAACATTGGTGCAAACAGGTGATTTATACCAACAGAGTCTGATTGCTTACACGATAAAAACCTCCAAAAAAATTGCATCCCACATACAGAGATAAGCATAGGGAAGGATAGCAGGCAGGACATCCCAGCCACTCCCAGGGCTGTACTGGGAGACACTGAGCCTCACTGGCCAAGAATGCCCCAGAGTGGATCTCTGGAGCATCTTTTGAGAGGAGGGTCATGAGGGAGGGTCACTGCCTCTGGAGCTGTAGTATTTATTATGGTATGCAGGCAAAGGCATTTTGAGACTGTAGAGGATTTATTATGCAATAATTAGGGAAGAAAATAAAGGCAGGGCCAGGGGGGATCAAGGTAGTTTTGGAGATGACCGAGCTTGAAAAAGCTACTGGGAAGACTGGGATCCAGGATCACCTACTGGGCAGACTGAATGTCTGAGCCCAGCTGCTGGAGCGGTGCAGACTGTGCATATATGTATATAAATATTCCCTCTAATAGCCCTCCATCCTGCTAGGTCAGAGGGGAGCAGCATGAGGCCAGTGGTGCTGTTTGTGTCTGTGTGAGTGCTCTGTGAGCCCATTTGTGACCTGTGTGGCTGACCCTGCCTATACAGATGCATGTGGCGTGTACATGTGCTCTGTGTGCATGTGCCTACTGGGAAAACAGGCTCAGCCTCGTGACAGGTTGGACCAGGGACATGGGGCTGTGGTGGCCTCGCCCTTATCAGGCTACAGGATTGAGCAATTCCCTAGCAATGGTTATTAAAAAAAACCCAAACAGCAGAGTAAAATTTATTATTGCATTATAATTTCATATAATCAAAGAATCATAGAATGGTTTAGGTTGGAAGAGACCTTAAAGCTCATCCAGTCCAACCCCCCTGCCATGGGCAGGGACACCTCCCACTAGACCAATTTAAATTGGTGTTACTCATTTACTTGGGATGGTTTCACTGGGTAACCATTCCTCACTGGGAACCTCCACTGCAGGCAAGACCAGATGTGGCCTATGCTCATGAAGAGGTCCACTGCATTACCTATGTCCAGGAAAACCAAACTGAGTAAATCCTGCATCAGAAGAATGATCTCAGATGTAGTTAATATGTTCAGAGTGATTTAAAGTCTTCAGCTGAAAGGACATAAATAAGTGCAAAGTCCACCTGTTTCCAACGCACTGTGGCTGCATGATGGGCAAAGAAAGTAAGGCTTTTCCTGTGAGGAACAGATACTTGCAGAAGCAGAGACCAATTTATTTTCTGCACACTGAAGAAAACACTATCTGGTGTGAAAGTGTCAACTATGTTTGCAAACCTCTGTACAGAATTTCCAAGTGGGACCTAAACGTTCCTACTTGTAGGTGAGTTGTAGGTTAGATTGAAAAGAAAAACAGCTGAAAGTGTAGTCGTTTACTTTAGGAATCCATTCTGTTTAATGCTTAAAACATTAACATTTAAGTTCATTCCTCCCTTGCTCAAAAGTGATGTGAAAGTGTGAGGATTTTGCTTTTCTTTTACCTTCACTGTTTTAAGGACCAGTGAGTGCTATTTCTCTTTGTGAACATAAGTCTTTGATGGGTCCAGAATGCAGGAAAAGTACCTTTAAAACATGTATGCATGTTCTGTGCTGTGTTAAGAAACAGGCAGGTAGATATGGCTAACCTTAAAGATATTAGGGTCCAAGGGGTACAGCAGGAGCTTCACACACATTTTGAAGATCAGCTGGCCTGGACTATTGCTTACCAGGAGGAACACCTTCTAGTCAGTCTCTGAGATGTAAGGCATTGCTGCTGTTAGCCAGATGTGTTAAGAGCCATCCATGTCCTGTGACTCAAAGGCCACCAAGAATGGCTTTGTGACATACCACCAGCCCTTCACTCCCCCCATCCCAGGCTCCGTCTGTCAAACTCTCTTTAGACTGAGGCAACTGAAAAATCACACATCTGAAGTGAATGGAGGTGAGGTGAGCATCAGGGTCTTTTGCCACAGAAACCGTAAATGCTAGGGAATTAAACAGGACAAAGACACATTAAAAGGTCACGTTCCTAAGATCTTATGAGGCTCAAGTGAGTCAGGACATCAATGTCACCTACAGGAGAAGAAGGCATGAGAATGTATAATCTGCAAATCTCACCATGTTTTCTGCATTGAACCAGACTTCCAAAGATACCCTGCCTGTCAGAAGAAACAGACACCTGCAGGACTACACATGAGTTTTTGAGAATGTCTGCATTGAGTACAGACATCTCCATGCTGGTGTTACAGATTTACCTCTCATTCCATCCATTTTGTTGAGTTTATTAAGACAAAGACATATCATCACTTTTGCCCAATCATATCACCAATGATCATAGCATTTTGCTGAATGAATGTTTAAAAAAGTTGGATTAAAGCATTATCACTGAAAAATCCAACATACTTTTGTAAGTGCTTTCCAAATAACTCCACAAAAACATTTACTTTTGAAAACTAGATTATGTATTATTGTTTTTAAATTATTTTAACTTGCTGAGCCAAGTAACAGCACTTGGGATAGATAGACAAGAGCTCTGTAGTCCTTGGGGGGCAATCTAATTTGCTATTTAAAACATAGTTTTGAGTTTCTGCTGAAGAAAATTGGCAGTAGGCAGAGGTCACTTGGCTTGTCTGGAATCACATTTAATGCATTCTTTTCCTTGAGAATAACCACACTTGTTGCTTCTTCAGTGACCCTTTTCCTGTCTTCCTTGTTTTTAGATGATCTGTTAAGTAGATTATTTTCTAGAGAAAAGTTACGTTTTAGAAATGCATATCTCCATGTTCTGTGCCTGAACTCCAGGCTTTGTTTATGATAGTACGCTTGTTTGAAAGAGTAACTCTGATGAAAGACAGTGTTATGAACCCAGTTAGGAGTTTATGAACTTCACCTTAATACCCTCATGCAAATCTTCTCCTCACTGCTCTAGGCCTAGATTTGAGTCCCCTTTTTTTATGACTCTTTTTTGCTATTGCAGCCGCATCTTGTCCAGTATTTCCTACATACCAGAGATCTCAACTGTGCTACACCATCCTAAATCCGTGACCCAACAACAGCAAGTTCCTCCAGCAGGAAACCGTGGGTCATTCCTTAGCTTCAGGGAGACTAAATTCTTCCTCAAATGCCATGGGATGCAGCAGAAGTGCACCTACCACTCTTCCAAACTATAATATTACACTGGTCTGTGAGTAAGAGCTTTGCCTGTGGCTGTTCTGTGATCCCAGGAACTCTTGTACGATGTCTATACAACTGAAACATCAGCAGCAGTTTCTCCAAGAAGAGGGCAATAGAGGAGAGGTGCACAGATTGGTAGTTAATGAATCATTCATCCAAATGCGTTGGATGACCCGCATTTATGCATAGGTAAGAGCCACAGATCATCATGACAGAAATTCTGCCTGGCACACAGGGGAATCAGAACATCCTGGTGACAACGGGCCACCCAGATCCATCTAGCACAGGTAGGACTTTGCTGTAGCAATGCCACATTCTTGCTGGGCTAAAAGACATCTCCTTCACAACAGCGGTGTTTCATCAGGTGAAGGAATCTCCAAGGAATTCAAGAAAGCAGAGTATGTTTTTTTTTAACTAAGTGTGAAAGATATGCTTAAATTGAGGCAAATACATTTCCTCACACAGCAAACCCACGTAGGACATAGCTGTTAGCCTTCATAAACACAGTGAGATGCAAAGGACTTAAAGCAATACAACATACAGTTATCCAAGCAGTGAGGGGAAAGGACCCTGCGTTTCGCTGTTTCTCACTCTAAAAATTGTAGAAGAAACCAGTCCTGCAGCATGTCCCCAACTTCCCTGATCCTCAGATTCCCTTTACTGAGGGCGGCTTTGTCTTTATTTATAGCAGGAGCTGCCTACAGCCAGGTTTCTTCTGTCATGTGCACCTGGAAGTTGGTCTCCACTGCCCTGCTCATAGACTCACCCTGAGAGAAGGGCTCACACCCACCTCATACACTGAGACGAAGGCCAGAGGAGTCATTAAATCTTACACCATGGTGTTTCAGATGCACTTGCAGGAAGTCCCACAGCTACTAAGGTTTCCAGCTCAGTTTGAAAACAACAGAAGACAGAGGATTCACCATCCCCCTTGATAATGTGATCCTATGTTTAATCTTCTTCCCCCTAAAAAAAATTGCATGTATTCTGGATTAATTCAACTGACTTCAGCACCCCACCTCTCCCTGTTATCCTTTCTGCACTGCATGAAAGAGCCCTGTAACACTCTGCGTTTGCCCCCAGTGAGAAAAATCCCATCACTGGCTTATCATCCTTTTCGCCATCTGCTAGGGTGACACTGGTGTCAGCTGACAAGGTCAGTCCACCTGAGCAGAGCTTCTATCAGGTTATCTGTCCATCACCATCAAAACTGAAAACTTTAAAACACATATTCTCTATTTCTTCTTTTTATTTTTTTTTTAAAATCTCTGACACTACCATTCATCTCTTCAGCTGATCTGAAATGCAGCAGGTCGGTGGATATATGTCATTTAATACTAGGTGAGGAACTGGCCCACTGTTTTCTCACCCTACTCATTTCTCATGCTGTAGTACCTGAGCTACCGACCTCCTGAATGCAGCTGAGAGGCTTTCAGGCATCACCTTGTATGATTCAGCTGATTAAAAATATTGCTTTTTACACCATTTAACCCTTAAGCATTACTTCACGTCCCTTCTTTGGAGGCGCTCTGAACAGTGGCAGCAATAAAACAAACAACATGTGGTTTTGCTCTGCTGACCCAAATGGGAATTGATTTATGGCTCATCCAAGGTATCTCGAAGCTCCCCTGATGGCTGTAGTGGACTAAAATCCTGATCTGAGTTGCTCATCCTCAGCTGCAGGGTTAGACTGCAGAGCTGATTCAGATCCTCGTGCTGGATCCCCTCCAAACGCAGTCAACCTCTCTTTTTAGGGCTGGGCTGCAGCTGCAAACAGAATGTGCATCTGCAGAGCCCTCCCCGAAAATAGTTGTCTTTGTTGTGACTAAGATATTTAGATCTTTTTTCAGTAGCACCCTTATTTGATTGACTGATGTGCCTGCAAGTTATTTCTGAATCTGGGTTATTTCTATTTCTGATGTAAGATTCTAGATGCTGTGTAATTGCTAAGCCCACTCTTTTATTTGATAATGCTTTTTAATCTAAAATTGGGAGCAAACTGTTTTGGTGTGTAAAGTCTGTATTTGTGTCAGAAATATTGATGGTCACCACCAGACTAAGGGCGTCTTCCTTGCGTATTAAATTACATTTCTTAGAAGCATAACAAGTCAACATCATGCCCTTCTGTGCTGTCACTTAGAGATCTTTTTTAAGGCCCTTCTTCCCTTCCTGTTACAAAAACACAGGGCTGTCCAGTAATTCTTTCCATCTCAGGCTCACAAAAGGAAGAAGGGCTGATATGAATTTGCCTGTGTTGTTTCACTCTGATTGCTTGATCAGCTCTGCTAATATTGGTCAGATGTTTTGTATTCTGACTAGAAATATCTGATGTGCAGGATTCAAGAGAGAAATATAAAATTATCTATAAAGGCACATAACAATCATTGTGGGCTGGTAAATGTATGAAATGTCAACAATAATTTGCGAAGGTTCCTGAGGAAAACTTGATAATTAAAGGTCGACAACATGGAAATAAGTGATATTTACTATCTGAGAGCTCCTGAAACCACAGAGGACTGTGTGTGGACCTGTATGTGTGTGCATCCATTCATGAAATTTTGGAATGGCTATAAAGCCAGTTTAAACGGGCCTGCTTTAACTGGGAAAGAAAAGCTGGAAGAATCAGCCTAAAAAGGTACCTTCAACCACATGAGCTGACTAATCAAAATAATGTGTTGCATGCACCTGAAAGTTGGAAAAAAATCAAAATAAACCTCAGGGTTTATATACAACTCTTTTTGGCACTCAAAACATACCTCTGAGAAGCTACCTTTCACTCAAACGCAGAGGGTGTGTTAATAATTACTGTGCTTTCACACAGATCATCTGGAACCAAGAGGGATTCAACTTTTAAGGAGTAATTTGTGTTCTACATGTCAGAGCTTTATAGTGTATGGTGGGTTTTATGCTCCACCTTCTCTACATGCTTTCAAGGGTTAGCAAACACCCGCCTAAAGTAAAGGTAAACATTTTGTTTTATGTACACCACTGGGTTTATGTTGGAATTGTGCTTGTAGCTGTTGCTACAGAAACAGATGCTAAGATGTGGCAAATTTTCAACGCTTTAAAAAATAAGTCTTCCTTCACACACATCCAGTGGGGCGTTGTTAGAGTTGGGTATCTAAAGTCCCATTTTCTTCATGGACTGATGAGGCACTTGCTGTAACTGTTCTTCACACTCCCCGTGGCCTTTGTGGCACCAAAAATGCTTGTCCTAAGACCCTAAAGCTAAGGGCAAGGACAGGGGCTGGAAGAGGTACAATCCATAAGCTATATTAAGCAGATCCACCAGTGTAAGTATTCTTTTCACGTGAAATAGATCATTAGCTTTCTTGGTAATTTTTTTTCAAATCACTTTTAAGAGGTCAATTCTGGAAGATGCACTGAAGTTGGTGATTTAAAAGTCCTATTTCTTTCTTCTTTTTTGCAGTAGTTCTTTCTTTTTCTGTTAATTAATGGCACTGGATGAACATTCTTTGTGTTGGACTTGCAGTAATGCCCAGCTGTTCCCATGAAGAGCTGTGTCTTTGTGCAAAGCACTGTTCTAATTAATCACAATTTCCTGCTCCAAACATTTTGCAGTATAACAAGATAAAAAAGGAGCTGAATATGGAAGGCCATTAGCGTGACAATAGGCACATATACAGTTAGTTCCTTTTCTTACCCTCAAAACAAATCACACAAGAAAACAGAGCAAGAAAAAAAAAGGCCTGAATATGCAGAAATTTCATGCTGTGTTGTAAACAAATAGAAAGCTCCAGGCTAAGTTAGAGGAGATACTACAGCTTTGTTTCACTTATGTCTGACATAAATGTATATACCCTCTATCCAGCAACACCTCAAGCAATTATGAGTTGACTTATTTCTTTTGGGCAAGGCAATGGGATCTGAAGCATGCAGTAAATGACTATACAAGGTTTCATTCATGAAGCAGTGGTGAACTCTTTAAGCCCAAGGTATTTCTTTTCAATTAAGGAAAGCTATACTGCCTAATACGAACTACATCACGAGCTCCAGTACAGTGCATAATAGATCAACATGGCACACAGTAATTAAAGCCTTGTCTAAATGATGACAAGAGCTTATAGGATCTATTTCAGTCTCCAGTCCTGTAGAGGAAATCATTATAAGATATTCTTTTACTCTTACTTTTCCAAAGGCATTTTTTTCCAGCAGCATCAGATGTTTATGTTACCATTTTTTGTGGCCTTACTTCACCAATTTTCATACCATTTAATGATCAAACAGAAAACTTGCTTTTATCAACTTATAAATTTAAACATATCCCAAATAAAATGCAGACAAGCAATAGCAGCATAGTAATTATCTAAAAAAAAAAGAAAAAAAAGAAAAGAAACAGGACTTTTTAACAGTCCTTGCACCCTGCTAGGAACAAAAATAGCTTTCATACAAATCTGTGAGTGAAGTAATAAAATCTGATGAGGTGGGGGTGGGGAGCTTGTTCTGCAGTGAGACAGACCTCACTGAATTGGAACACGGTGAAAAACATACTCATCAAGAGCAAAGGAGATTAGAAGCATCTTTCACATTGACCAAGCCTGCCTACATTGGCCAAGCCTGCATACATCCAGCTGTAATAAATGTTTCAGTAGCAGAAGCTGACCATAATAAGTATTTTTGCAGGCTTAATGCCAAACCTGAAACAGGATTCTGTAGGACTTTGTCCAATTTCTTAATTTAAAAATGTAGTATTCATTTAAAAATGTGTTTTTAGCTGTAGCAGTATAGCTTTGTTGCACTGAAATGGTTTTTCTAGCTTTCTTAAATGCTTGATAAACTTCCAGGTTTATTAAAACATTTTACAGAAGCATGAAGTGACTGTAAAACTCTTGCCAGCTCCTTGCTAGAGGTTGCTTTAGTGTAGGTCTTCTACTATGTGAAGTTCTACTTCAAGAAGTTGTTTGTTGGTTTAAAATGTAAGGCCTAACCATGCCATTAATCTTTTAGCAGAGCTCACTCTCTTCTGCTCCAGGGCACAACATGGAGAGACCTTGACAGCACAGTGGCCCCATAGTATGGACCAACCATTGTCTTCCCACTGCCTCTCCTTGCTTCCACCCTGAGCTCCTTGAGGAGAGCCTGTGGGACCTAAGCTTCTTCAGCCTGGAGCAGAGGTGGCTTCAGAGGACATAACAGCAGTCTCCAGTGCCAACAGGGAGGCCATCAGGGTGATCGACACAGGCTCATCACAGCAGTGCATGGTGGGAAGAAGAGACACGATGGTTATGAGTTGAAAAATGAGTTTCAGCTGGGATGTAAGAAGAAACTTTTTCACCATGAGGACAGTGAGGCAGAGCTACCGATTGCCCAGGGAGGTGGTGGAGTCTTTATCCCTGGAGCTCTTTGAGCCCCAATTGGATGACGCCAGACACTGGAATAGGTTGCCCAGAGAGGTGGTGGAGGCCCCATCCCTGGGGATAGTCAAGGTCAGGCTTGATGGGGCTCTGAGCAACCTGATCTGGTAACATTGTCCTTGCTCACTGCAGGGGGTTGGACCAGAGATGATCTTTCAAGATCCCTTCCAACTCAATACATCCTATAATTCTGTGATTCTATAAGCCCTGAGCAGCCTTGTCATGGTTTAGCCAGTAAAACCAGGACAAGCCTGGTCTGACCTAGGAGCTGACCTTCTGTGCGCAGGAGGTTGCAGCAGAGACCTCCTGAGCTCCTGTGACCCTGCGAAAACCTCAGTGCACTCCAGTACCTACAGCTTCTCCTCCTGGGACTTTCTATCTTCTGTGTTGTCCGAAAGGGCCTCCACAGCTTTTAAAAGTCTCAGGGTTTCATAGCTGCTATGTGAACACTTAAAATTTGTCTGCCCTTACATAAGGGCTTGTTAAGCTGAGTGCTATGCAAAAGATTGCAAATGCTTCTGGACAAGGTTATTTAGCACAAAATGTGGTCAAGACCATGGCTTCTCCTGAAAGCTATCTCAGAAAAAACAATAAATGAATGAAAATGAAGAGCACTTAACAGTGAGTGAATAAATACAACTATAAAGTGGAATTTCTGAGTTTCCCATTACAGGTGAATTTGCAAGTGATACTGAGCTCAAGCAGTTGGCTCATTGCCACTCCTTCCCCATCCTCTCTCTGGCCAGCAAAGCACCAGGCATGGGTCCAAATCTGTTTTTCTTCAGTCATGCTGCGACAAAACCTGAAGAGCAGGCCCATGGCACGCAGAGATCTTTGGAACTCTCTGAATCTCCACTTTGACTAAATGGGAAGTACTTGCTTTCTGCTATACTGAGGGACAGCTCGTCACCATCTGCATTATATTCACTTCATCTCTTGGTTATTATCATAGTATCATAGAATTACAGCATGGTTTGGGTTGGAAGAGACGTTAAAGCTCATCCAGTCCAACTCCTGCCATGGGCAGGGACACCTCCCACCAGCCCAGGCTGCTCAAAGCCCCATCCAACCTGGCCTTGAACACTGCCAGAGAGGGGGCATCCACAGCTTCCCTGGGCAACCTGTGCTAGTGTCTCACCACTCTCACAGTAGAGAACTTCTTCCAAACATCTAGTCTGAATCTACCCTCTCTCAATTTAAAACCATTCCCCCTTGTTCTATCGATACTTGCCCTTGTAAAAAGTCCCTTCCCAGCTTTCCTGTAGGCCCCCTTCAGGAACTCATGTTAGAGAGAGCAGCCTCTGGCTACTGGGGGCCATGGCAGCACCAGCTAAGAGGAGTTCAAGCTGCCATGTAACCACAATTTGGTATTATGGGCCTCAGGCAAAGCAGCCAAGACGCGCAAGTGAACTTGGAGCTGCTGCCAAATGTAGGGAACAGCCTCTCGGAGGTTGCATTTTCCATGATCTGCCTCTGTTTCTCTCCAGCAGAAGAAGTAATTCATACCAAGGCTAATGGTTAATGCCTTACCCATCAACCCCAAAATTCATATGAAAACTTGCTGAATCAATAGCCCATACCATCTCTATTTATGGGACTGCTCTGTCCAGAGAGGAGGCCACAGATACTCGACTTTTTTGAGGACTCCGTGTTCTGATGTTTTTGGCCAGTGACACCATCATTTACAGCTGTACAATAAAAATGGCTTTAAAAAGAACAATAGTTAGGCAACACCTTACCATGAGTGTTGCTGTTTCTCTCTGTGGATAGGTATGACTGCACACAATGTCTTTCAGGGGATAAAAAGTACTCCAGTGCTTGCTTTTCCAAGACACTGAACATATTTATAGGAAACCTGGTAGGTTTGGAGTAAGAAAACCAAGACAGGACATGGTTCTCAGCCAAGTAATGATGTATAAATAGCTTTCTAGGGGTTTAATATGAGCTTTGTTTTGAGACTGCACAGCAAAGCCAGTAAGTGGCAGGAACAGATGAGCACTTGAGAAACGAAGATTCTGCTCTACTCCTGATGTCCCTAAAAGAAAACAAAAATACCTAAATGCTGCATGTAGAACAGAGCCTTAGACCATGGGATTTTTTGGAACTCCTGTTTAGGGAGTCAGGGTGCCTTCTTCAGTTTTTACCATAATAAAATATGACCTTTTACATAATATCGCAGTAGCAGCTAAAACAAAATGATTCCATTACCTCAATGCTTGCAAGTCCTTACATTTATAAAGAGATAAAATATTATTTGAACCCAGTGAAAATGTATTTAAAAGGAGCAATTCTCATGACAGAAAATTTATTCTTTCCTGTTATCCAGCCACAATGGTGTCATGTAATGGTACCTTTACATTTAGGTGACTTCTGTGCCTACGACCTCTAAATAAGAGTCCCTTCTTTTATAGCCTTCGCTTGTGAAGGACCTGCTTTTGTTCGTAGTTTTCAATTCCTCATGAGTGAACTGGAATGTCTCAAGAGATCTTCCCCAGCATTTCACCTGGTGTAACTTGAAGTAAGCCAGAAACGATCAGGAAAACAGTCGAGCAGCCTCAGTAGTCAGCAGACATCAGGTACTGCACTAGAATGAGCTCTGAAGAATAAGTCAGCCCTGGCTCCTGAGGACTGTGTTACCCTCCATTGACCTGAATCAGATCTCAGAGATGCTGTCATAGGAGGCTTTTGTAGGACTGGACTCTCTTTTGAGACCAACACAATGATCCGCTGTCCTGGAGTTTCCACCCTGTGTATTGCTGTTAAAGCACCAGTCATGGCAAGTGGAGATTAGTGCCAACCTGGACACTTAAATCACACTTGTATTCTGTGCTTCTAGTCCTATCCATGTAGAGAAAGACACAAGCCCTGGAAAGCCTCCAGAGGAAAACCTGTTTGCAGAATCAAGTGCTTAAATGCAAGTTCATCAGGTAACTAAAATACAGGTGCTAATGAAGCAATGACATTACTTGGCCTAAAACCCACCCCAGGTTTCCTACTCAGTAATCTGGAAGTGTATTTGGTTTTCACACCCTCAAATTCTATGCTTTCAGTCAGAAGAACCCAACAGTCGGTGTGAAGTGTGTCTTTTTCCACCCTCCTAAATGAATTTGTGGCTTCATTAACTTTTCCAAGTTCAGTAGGATAAGATTTCCAATGCAAATAGGATTTCATGGCTCCAGCAAATCAGAATAACAGCAATATGACAAATAAAACTAACTATATCTTGTGACAAGATAAAAATTAGCCTGTATCGTATCTGCACATTAACATCTCAACGTATTGTTATCTTCATAATTGTTTTTAAGGTCTCTTAAGGGTTAAAATAGCACAATGTACCAGTGTAGAACTACTTAAGTATGTTTATGTTTCACATAAATTACTTATTATCTTAAAAAAGACTGAAAGATTCTGCATGTGACCACTGAAATCATTCAAGCTCAACTCTGCAAAGTGAACATAAGAAGATTTGCCTTTCTTGAAGGTCCGTGAGAAAAAGATGCAGACTTCTAGAGGCTATTTGCTGATACAAACGATTGGTTATTATTTTTGCTGGCACACTCAGGCTTTTCTCTGTGGTAGAGCAATGCTGAAATGCTGCTGACTGAGGACACAAACACAGCTCAAATGCTGAATGCTTTGGTTCTGTAATTTAGCTTTTGCTATTGCAAATACCTTTCCATTTATTGGTAGCAACACAAGGGTGCAGATATCCCTGCTCCCTTCAGCGATGCTCGGTGCGCAGCTCCCCGGGATGCGGCTATTCATAGCTCTCCACACTGCTCGCTGCAGAGTCCTGACGATGTTGCATTGATTGCTGTGAGGAAAACTGGCAATTTAAAGCAAAACCACAGACAGCCACAGACGCATAGACACATGTGGGTGGTGGTGACATGGACAGAAACAGACTTCTCGGGATTCAAAGCTGGTGACAGACTTCAAAGACTCAGTCTCTCACTGAATCATCAATAACACTGCACATGCTGAAGCCTTTATTTAGCTGTTTTGGGTGAAAGAATTAGCTCTTGCTTGATAACCATCTAAACCTGTCCTACATAGTATTTTTGTATTCTAAAAAAATTTCAGTGTGTGTTTGCATGTGTTTCTCTCTACCAGTTATTAGCTGTGGTTTTGAGAGTGCTTTTAGGCACAGTCCTGAGCTGGCAGCACTGATGAATTGTTCCCACTAAGATACTGTTCCCCAAAGGTGAGTTCCTCAGGGCTGTTCCCAGAGACCATAGGAAGCATACATGCTACTGCAGTCTCCTGGGGGACCCACTGTAACTTCCCATGACCCCAGCCATTGCTGGCAGGAGCACGCAGGGAACCCCTCAGTCCATTTCATGCCACTTGCTGTGACTTGGAGTGCCCCAAAGAGCAAGGGCACAATCTGCAGCCATGCCCTGCTGCTGCTTTCAGGGCTGGTTGCTTGGTGTGCACACAAGCACTGCAAACCACAGCAGGTCTGCCAAGGTCCCGAGTGCAGAATTTGGAAAGATGTCATTTGAGGCAGTGCGCTTTCCCATGCAAGAATTCTTCTTCTATCTGTTAAAACCTTAATGATTTAGAGAAGTTTTTTTTATTTGCGTGTTTTCTTTGAGAGGTTTTATATCTTTCTCTCATTGATTAATTAAGTTAAAAGCCATGTTGCTATTGTGGAAACCTCTCTCTCTCTTTCTTTCCAAAAACAGCATCCTGGCTTCTACTATTTCCAAAAACTGCAACCTTCACCACAGTCATCACTTGACTCTTTTATGCTTTTGGAATTGAGACAAGTTTTCTTTTGAACTTGGAATAGGAAAAGGCAAAAGATACTGTTTAGGACTTGCATATAATGTTTACACTGTGCAGTTGCTACTTTATGGTCAGTGCCAGGGTGCAGGGCTAAATGGTGACCTGTGACACATGGATATGCAGAGGAACAGGTGGCCTCTACATCCATGCCTGGCCTCTCTTAGCCTTACGGTCAGATAAGCAGGACCTAGATACTGTGTCCTGATGTGTAGGATCATGGTGTGACCAGACTGCAGCAAATGGGTGCAGCATTGCTACTTACCACTGTACTGACCAGAAGCATTTAGTGCTGGAGTGGGTTGAGGGCAATTTCTTACCCTCCTTTCCCTGAAAATAGCTAAAAGAAAAGTGGTGATTTGTTTCTTAGAAAGTGTTACCACATGGATAGAGTAAAATCTGCCCAGCTCTTCAGGGAAAGTTCAGTAAAAGTGTTTTGAACATGATTGACTCAAATAGGCATCTCCTTGTACCTGGAAAACTTTCTACACAGTGTTCAAATTCCTCAGAAATAGTGGTATGGAAGTGAAAATGAATAAGAAGGAAGAGAAGAGAGTAAAGGAGGGAGGGTGGGAGAGAGCAGAGAGGGAAGGAAGGAAGGAGGGAAGGAGGGAAGGAGGGAAGGAAGGAGGGGAAGGAGGACGGAAGGAAGGAAGGAGGGAAGGAAGGAAGGAGGGAAGGAGGGAAGGAGGGAAGGAAGGAGAAAAAGAGGGAGGGAAGGAAGGGAGGAAGGGAGAAAGAGAGGAAGGGAGGAAGGGAGGAATGAAGGTAGGTTAAATTAATCTGAAGGTATAATGGCTTAGAAAATTAAAACTAATTATAGCAATAAAATGCAGTGAACTTCCTTTCCTGGCTCTAATTATACATAACCAGCTCCTAAAGTGCTAGAGTTTCCATAGACTAGGATTAAGATGCAAAATTTTTATGTGCTCAGTCAAACAGATTCAAGGTGATTCCTCTTCCCTCTGGGTCACTCCTGGTGCCACGTTCACACTCAATCTACAGGAGAGGACAGGATCATAAACCAAACTTGTGTAATGGCTTAGGAAACTAAAATGTGAAAGCAGAAGCTTGAAACAGTGTGAATTTCACTATAAATAGGTCCAAGTTTTCCTAAAGCAAATTTTCAACTACAGATATATAATGTGTTCTGAGTGTGAAATGCCTGCTGTATTTTTTTATTGCTCAGAGCAATAAGTCCTGTTAACAGCTGAATTTAGAGGAGATAATCCTGAGGAAATGAGATAAATAATCTTGAGATGAAACAAATAAAAATGAATGAGAGCATAATCAGGAATCTACATCCTACAGCTCTAAATGTATCTTATCTTCCTCTTCATTAGTTAAGAGAAGTCAGAATTACAATGCAATCCCTTTTGCCAAAGTCTTTACCTGCCCAGAGGCTACTGTTTGAAAAAAAACTATCTTGTGAGCATGCAAAAAATCTTGTTTGGGCAATTTCATACCATTCTTACATGTTTTTTCCCTGATACTACTGCAAAGAAAAGCACAGACCCATTTTGTGTTACGGTGGTTTCCCCATTGCTTCCTTTGCCCTTTGTAAACTTCAGTGCAGAACAGCAACCCCCAGAGCATCTGCGCAGGTCCTCTCAGCTAACTCCTTCCTATCTGACTTCTCTGGCCACTGTGGTTTAGCACTTCCCTTTACAGACAAGGGTTGATTAAATGCAGTTTATGACCTCCATTTGTCATTTCTAATGTTTGGGATTTTTTGTCCTTTGTTCTTTTCAGTCTTCCCTCTACTTTTCCCTTTTGTCTTTATGTGTAATCTCACCCATCATGATAACTCTGATGACAGCAGTTACCTGTGTCTGTTCTTGCATTGCCACGAGGGTCTCAGTTACCAACCTTTACATGGCATATTTACTATTTTTTCTTTGTTTATCAAGAAAATCCACCACTTCCTTTGTGGATGGCTGTTCTACCCAGCCTGACTTCAATGCTCTTCATACTCTGCTTCTTAGTGTCATCTTTGACTTGTTAGTTTTCTTCACAAATGACCTATTGGTATCTCCAAATTTTCCCCGTCTCTGCTGCAATCCTCACCCATGACCACCCTTCAGACTGTTCTCTGTGTCTTCCAAAAATACTCTGTATCTCCTGGATCACTGCCTGCCTTCTTGCTGTTGCTGTCAGGGTTTCCTTCGCTGGTTATCCAGCTGTCAGGAGCTGCTTTCTCTAACTCAGTAATGCTGTACTTCAATCTATCTCTCACTTTAATACACATTTTTTTCCTGGATGGATGCTCACATTCCCAGTGAATACAGAGAAATAAATGGCCAGTCATTCATGTTGTTTTAGTCAAAGCTGTGAGTATTTCCTGTGTCTTGAGGCAAAAGTGGTCCAAGGTTCTAACATAGGCTTATACCACTACTTCCGTCTCTCCGCATCTCCTGAGAAGCAGTTTTCCTGTTTCAATCAGAAAACATGCAGTGTAGCCTATATATACACCTAAGTATACCTAATGCACAGGCCTCTGGTGAAGGCAGTTCAAAACTAACTCAGAACATCTCTACAGTCTTCCCCTAGAACTATCACACAGTTAATTGTTTAGGGTTATGACAGATTTGTATTAAGTACAATATCAAAGCCTATTAACAAGAGATGAGAACTAGAGATAAAGAGCTCAGCTCGGAGAACTTGTGCAATCAACTTGATAGAAAAAAAATTAAATGGAGCTATTATTCACTTCAGTGCACAAAATATGAGGAAGAACAAGATAGGCATTTCCTCAAATTATCAGAAATGTTGAAAGACTTTTCGTCAGCTAAGGATGAGGAAAAATAGAGCTTAGCACTTTGAGGGACCCCACAAGTAGCTCTGTATAGTAACCTACCTCTTCATCAGAAACAGCCAGCAATGACAATGGAACACAAATGGTCTTATGCTGAAAATGTTGAATAAATACTAGGAAAATGTTGAATAAAACCCTTATCTCATTGAAAGCAAATGGGGATTTTGTCTGTGGAACCAGATTTTTTGTCTGTGGGGAAATGGAAGAAAGTCTTGGTCATATAAAGGACCAGACCTTGAAGAACTTCTACAAGATTTTCCTGGTACTGAAAGAAGCACTGATTAAGTTAGGCTTAATTTTCTGAACAAGTCAAAAATCAGACAATAATTACTTGACTCTAAATTGCCTTTCCATTCTTACACTACTTCTAAGACCAGTGCAGTCCATTGTAACAAATAATAACGCCCAAAGCTGCAAAGTCTCCACGTGTAATCCCTCTTCTCCATGTCCCCATGTACCTCTGATACCACCAGTGTGACCACAGTGTCTCCCACTTGCCTGTGAGAGGAGTATACAAGATCAGATGTGTGAAATGGAGCTCAGTCCAAAGAAGATCTAACAATTAGTATATATGAGCCACTTTTAAATGCATTCATATAATATACTTGAAGTTTATGTCCCATGAGGGTTACAGTGTAGTGTAGACCCGAAAGACTCTCACAGTTGGTACATCTGGACTGTATTACTCCAGGTGAGGGTATGGTCAAATTAAAAAGCCTTGCTTTTGGGTGTTATTACAAAATAGGTGATTGTTTGGACAATATCAACACAACTTTTTAACTCTGGTTGCCATAATAAAAACATTGTGTCTTTTTACAGTGCTCTGTGTGGTGTGTGATTTGCTGAATGTGTCTGTGACATGGGTCCACCAGCTCAGGTAAAAAAAAAAAAATCACTTTGACAATTTTGTTGTTAGTCAAAAAGACAGTGCTGATGAAGCAAAACTTTCAATATGTTCACAGGAAGCAGGGTGGGGGCGGAAAACAAAGAAAAATCCCACAAGTCTCACATTGCCACAAACAGCTCTTTGGGTAGAAGGTAAAGAGATGGACTATTTCAACAGTAAGGCAGAAATAATCCAGCCCATTGACTAAAATCTTGGAAGGGTTCATGCTTAAGTTGCTGAGAGCTGAGGAGATGAAGGGGAAGGTCTGGTATCCTTTCTCCTATTGACCTGGGGCAGCTGATTTGCACATCCCCATAGCTGAGAAGGAGGAGCAGAGAGGGAGCTTGAGTTCAAGAAGGGTAACAAGAGGTCAGGGTAGTAAAGGACATAGTCATGCACTTAGCCAAAGATGTTAGAGACCACAGAGACCCAGTATGTTCATAGAATCATAGAATCATTAAGGTTGGAAGAGACCTCTAAGATCTTCAAGTGCAACCGTATTGGGAGTGACTGTCTCAGGTTGGTGTGTATTTAGCAAGAAAGAGCTCCACCAGGCATGTGATGGTATGGCTTTAAGTTTCAGTCAACACAACTTAAGCATGCACTTAACTGCTTTCCCAAACAGGGTTTAAAAAGTTGTTTTTAAAATAAATGGGGAATTTACTAAATGCACCCACTCTTCTGAAAAATACTCTCTACATTTCAATATTTTATCTTGACAAGAATAATATCTGAGGGGTTTAAAGAAAAGATTGGTCAACATCTGTGTATGTTCACTTTGTGTATTACTAAGCATCAGTCAGATCAATGTTGCAGTGCTGTGCTAATGTCTGGAATTCACATTAAAGCGGTGTCAGGAAGCCTGGAGTTGGAACAGTATTGATGGTAAATGGATACAGGTCATTTGGACCAGAAGACTCAGATTTGCCATGCTAGTAAAGCTAATGGAAATCAATAAGGGAGCAACTAAAAACAAAACAAAACAAAACCCCCAAAAACCACTAAAAAAGAGAAGAAAGCAAAGTGTAAACTGAAGTAAGGATACTTCAGTAAAAGTAAGCTTCATTTTTCTTACCGCCCTTTCTAATAACTTGGATTTTTCTTCAAGGTTTTGCAAAAAGGAAAGCACTTACAAATGTCTGGTTTTATCTCAGTGTAGCATTGACTACAGTGGATTTCAGCCTTTATTGGAAACAATCCACAGAATAAGACTCCCATTCTGTCTCAGAACTCAACCCCTTCATCCTGCTGCTCATTTCATTTGTTTAGCAATGCCTTCCAATCCATACATGACCTCTTGAGAAAATCTGCTCATACTGGATGCAGAGGCACAGAAGGCCTGGCAGAGGGACATAGTGTCCACATTGGGGATATGATAGCTCTGTACTGATTAAAAGAAGCAAGTACTGGGGAAGATGGAGGGGTGAGGGTTGGAAAAGAAACCAAAAAATAAAGAAATATAAATGTCAAAATATAGCCGGATATGTTAAATGATGTATACTCAGAACCCGTCTAAAACTGAGTCATGTTCCATATTCTTAATATATTCTCACATCTCTTCCAGATTCCACAGATCCCTTTTCAATACCAAGCATTGCTGTTTATAATTACCTTTAGTGAAGACCTCTTATAGATTTTTCTATGTGCACTTTTTTAAAAGTGTAGCACACTTTTTCTGTGAGAAAATCTGACAGATAGCTTCATCACCTCATAATTTTGTTTTTACTGGAAAAGCATTTAGCTTGACCAATGAGATGTATTTGTTTTGAATCTATTTTGCTTGTCGTATTTATTGTTGCTTTCCACATCCTTGAGAATGATGTTACAGAGAACGTACACATCCTTGAGAACGATGTTATCGTTGTTATTTAGTACTAATATTATTAAATGTCTTGGCAGAGACTTACACAATCTGCTCTTATTTCAGTCACTCAACAAAGACTTGTGAAAAAAGCTGCAAGAGGAAGCAATTTACGCATTCATGTATTAAAACTGGAAGTGCCAACTTAATGGATTTTGACATTTTCCAGGCAGAAAAATCTGGTAGAGCAGCAGAGAGCTCCTGACTGGACACAGGTTCTTAACCAAAGGA
Source organism: Mesitornis unicolor (assembly GCF_000695765.1). NCBI lineage: Eukaryota > Metazoa > Chordata > Aves > Mesitornithiformes > Mesitornithidae > Mesitornis > Mesitornis unicolor. The sequence continues at coordinate 65,013 of NW_010182014.1, forward strand.
AAAGACACTGGAAATTCAGGGACAGATGTCCCAGCACAGCCTTTCTGGAGACCACACACACTATAGTTAAAAAATTTTGCTGAGAATTATTAAGAAAAAAGGGCGTTTTTAGCAGCAAGGTGTGTCTCCCCCTAGATTGGTTCATGTCCCTCATAAGAAGTAAGCAAAATTGCTGCTTATTTCCCAGAGGACACTGAGACATAGTAGGCATGACCAAAGACAGATATGAGCTCGTATTTTTCTGCGGGTGAATCCATGATACCCATGCCCAGTTGCTGACCTACCACAGCCTTCTGGGTGACTATAGTGAAGTCACTTAGTATGGTATTCATCTTCTCCAAATTCAGGCTTCTGCAGTATAAACATCTACAGAGGAGCAACTCACCCTGTGCTCCCTTTGTAGTCAACAGAGAGAAATAGATACTTCTAGGGTGCAATTAATCTCATCCTAAAGAAGACATCTTCTAGATGATTTATGCCTTAAAAGTACCTGTTTTTCCCTGACTAGAAAGGGAGTCTGAGGTGATTTTTGCCATATGGACACCTCAGACATGGACAAATAATATATCTAGCAGAGCCGTAAAGCCATTGATATTCCACACAGCCTGCAGTTAGTATAAATGTTTGGTCAATAATAACTCGAGCTGAACTCAGACGGTTGACCTAGAGGTGAATGGCTCTGTATTCCATTACTAAGCCTCTGAATCATCCAGTGTCTCTTTGCTTTTTAAGTAAAGTCTCTCTCTGGGTTTTAGATGTCACTTAATGGAATGTGGATATTAAATGTATGTAAATCCATAGCATTTTTTGGATGGAGCTGCATTCCACTATGTCCCATTATAAACACTCTCCCATCCTCCTCTTTGGAGCTGTCAATCTGTCAGGCAGCGGAGCCTGTGGACTCCCAAGGCAAATCTTTGTACTTTCAAGGGGACTGCCATTGCCAAAAAGAAAGTTCACAATGAAAATAGTTCTTGCGTGGAGAATATCAGAGAGACCCTCTTAAGCCATTTTTTTTATATCCTGGGATGATAGGAATTCCTTTACCAAAAGTAGTGCAGCTTGGTTTTTTTTCCCCAGGATGTTAATTTCCATTTCATTCCTATTCCTGTCCTCAGAGGTCTCATTCTGTTTCATGAAAGTATCTTCTGTCTTCTTCATTTTTGCTTCCCATTATTTTTCTCCACATTTTTGTACAGTTTTTATTAGAATTTCCACTTCAGTTATAAAATATGATCATTTTTTTTTCCCCCCAAACAATTCTTATTGCACTTTTGCTTTCAACCTAGCAGTAAACTGTCAGGACAGAATATTTTTATTATTAATTTCTTTTTAAAGAGGTTAATGCAGCTGTATATTCACTTAAACCCCAAACACCAGGCACTATGTTACTTCACAGATGTCATGTAATGGAATGTGGATAATAAACTCTGGTAAATCCACAGCACCTGGGTGTTGAGCTGCTTTGCAGGATATAGCACTTTAAACATCATTCCACTATAATGCACAACCCCTGTTCGTGTGACATGAGCTAGATGAGTGTCTCCACCAGTATCTGACCAACTAAAGCAGATCTCCATCCCGTTAGCTGGCTAGCTCAGCAGTCCACTTCAGATATTGTTTGATGCATTCAAGATGCTTCTTCTCAAGCATAACATTTTTTAGAGGAGGTGCATGACACAGCACTCTTTCTGAGTCTGTCTCTGCACTTCTACAGAGAAGGTTGTGTGGCATAGACTGTGCCTATAATGTGATGTTCCTTCTCGTATGAGGTCCAAGTGTTACCTGAATGATTACCCAAAGGAATACTCATGTATTTCATCTCCTGTTCATGTTGTACATTCCTGTATACATCTTTAACAGACTAAATGTAGTTGGTGACAGCCATTCTGCAAATACATCTAAACCTCACCTTCAAGGATTTCAGTGATTACCTGGATTACACAAAACCAGCACCTCCATCAAGTGATTCCTGCCAATGTGAAAAAAGAGTACCATGGAGACAAGAAAAGTGGTTACTTCAGATTAGACCAGTATCTGTTTTACATACCTAAGGTATGTAAGAAGAACTGTCACTCTATGGCAAAAATGCACCTAGAGTTGAAGTTTTGCACTGAAACAGCTTGAACCCTTTCTACTTTCCTTTTTTTTCCCTCCTGCTTTCCTTCCTGTCTTCCTTCCTTCTAGATAACCATCCAGGAAGAGAAAATATATTTTTATTATAGAAGCTCTGTTGATGTACTAAGCGTGGAAGATCTAGTAAAGTGAACATGACTTAAGTTAGCTGATCTATTATAACAGCCAGGGTGCCAGTTACGTCAATGGAAAGCTGAAAAGCTGAATATAAAAATAAATACTGGTCTTAGTTAAGCTTATTCTCTGTTCCTCATGAGTGACTAAAAGGCAATGAATTTCCAGGAGAAGCCAAAGTGTCTAAGGTTTTTCAGCTGAAAATCTTCAGGACAGAAAATAATACATATAAATATATATAGCATACATAACTGAAATAGGAGTTGATAGAAGTGACTGTACAACAAAACTAGGCACAAAGAAAGGAAGCTCAAAAAAAAACTGTGAAAAGGACGACTAAGAGAAAACTAAATGTATCTATGCTTTTCAATGGCTGTTGTGTATATGTCTTGCTTAGTTGGCTATCAAGACATGCACAGAAGTCAAGCTCTGAGTGCTCTGTTAGATCTGTCACTATATCTTCATGCATCTCTCGTGGAGTCTCCCTCCTTGGAGATATTCAAAACCAATCTCAACATGGTCCTGGCAACCAGCTCTAGGTGACCCATCTTGAGCAGGGAAGTTGGACCAGATGATCTCCACAGGTGCCTCAACCATTCTGTTATATATATTTGGAAGCAATTTGTTACTAGCCACATAGTGTAAGTAGCAGAAAGCAATTCAGAGAGCTGGACATCAGGATAAACACTGGTTTCAGCATTCATTATTATTATTCTATCATGACTTTTATTGTATATAAAAGCTAAATCTGACTTTTATATAAATATGAATGTAAATAAATATGTAAAAACATGGAGGGGGTACATAACTATATGTATATAAATGCAACTCTTCATATCTAGGAGTCACTAAAGAAATTTTTGCATTTGGTTTTTACAAACAGTTAAGATTAACTTTGCTACTCTCGATGGCCTGATATTTTTCTACTCTCATCTCCTCAGTCAAAAGCACTTCTGTGAGCTTCAGCAGAGATACTTATCTGAAGCAATGCTATTCAACATTTATATCAGCTGTTACTAGGGCATGGTTGCCGGAAACATAAAATGAATCTCCAGTACACTGAAATCTCCAACACTTTTTCTCCCAAAAGATTTCATAACACAAAACAAAGAAAAAGTAACAGAGAAAAATATAAAGTGGCCTTTGAACTTTTTTTTCTTTTTTACATAAGAGCTCTGCAAACTTAATCTTATTCTTATATCAGGTTATGTACTGATCTTGAATTGTCATGTCATGGGGCAGAGACATCTGACACTTCTGAATGCAGCCTGTCCCTATCAGACATGTTCAGAAAGAGATCATGACCTTGGAAAAGTGTAACATTAATTCACTCTGGAGGCAACACTTCTGTTCAGATTTTCAGTGTTCCTCTTCTTTCCTCAGAGCAGTTTGCAAGAGGTGAAATATTCACTCAGAAGGACTAATATCTATTTTCATGCTGACCATGAAGAATGAAGATTGAATGGTCAGAAGTTTACAAGCTAAGCTTGCAATTCCCTTAAGCATTTTTCTATAGCTCTAATTTAATATTTTTTAAGACCCTGAATAAAGCACGAGAAATGAAAATATGCTATCCAGCTGAGAAATCTAGCCACAGCAGTCTTTTGCCATGGGCAAGAGAAGTGACAGTTTAAGTGTCCAGTGAAGGTTCGTTGGGCATTTGAATTTCTAGAGGACTGTTTCTGGCTTGCACTGCATTAGCTAGGACATTGTTAGTGTCAGTGTTAAATCCTATGACATGCAGCTACCGATTTTTGAAAGGTTCCACAAATTTTTCGTTTTCAACCATGGAGTTTCCACTTTCAGAGAAAGACATTAATAAATCAATTCAAAATATGGTAAAACTTCCAATAAAGATCAGAGAGCAAATTAGGTGCTCTTGAAATTCAGCAGTTGTCATTACAAATCACTTGAGGGGAAAAAAACAATCTCATCCAAATCTCACAGATTCAGAACATCTGAAATGAACCAAAACTTCATTGGTGTTTCTGATATTTTGTTTAGAAACTCCAAATCATTAATGTTTCACATTTCTTTGTGATTAAATTATAGACACTATGTCATCGTTTCATCTTGTTTTACTAAACACCAGTTGACATCATTGCCAGACAGCAAAGCAAGAAGGCAATGAATCTGTGGATGGAAAATGCTGCAATGTGGAGAAAGGTCTACTTTGGCTCAGCAGTTTGAGCATGGCTCCTTCCTCAACGGATGCTGAGGCAAATATATATATTAAAAAAAAAGATGAAACCAATGAATTCTGGATGTCCCCAATCCTGTTTACTAATTTCATGTGTTTTTTCCTTGTATCCAGTGAAATTTGGTGCCCCAAAAGGGAAATCTGAATGTGCACTGTTGTAAAGCAAGCAGAATGCAGCCAGTTCAGTTAAAAATTTGTGAAGCAAAGGACTGAAACCCTAGTTTTCACTGGAGCTTAAGGACTGATAAAACAGTCAGAAGCTTTCTGTGGCATGAAAACATGTGGAGAAGACCATATTTGTGATTGTGATATCCCCTCTATCTTCCATTTTCCTCTTCTTCCATAAAGTCTGTACTTTCTACAGATTACGTTGAGTAGACGCAATCATGTGATGAAAAAAGCAGACAAAATACCAGTATCTTAGTAATGTATTTCGGAAAACTGTTTCTTGCTGAGTTTTTTTGTTACCAAACTAACTAATTTTTTCCTCTTTAAGGGAATTCCTTAAATGTCCCTCCCTAACAGTGTTCAAGGCCAGGTTGGACGGGGTTTTGAGCAGCCTGGGCTGGTGGGAGGTGTCCCTGCCCATGGCAGGGGTTGGACTGGATGAGCTTTAAGCTTCCTTCCAATCCAAACCATTCTGTGATCCTATGACTGTATGAATATTCATTTTCACAGATGAGGGCTTCCCTGGATGCTGGATGTTCAGATAGTGACAGAAAGGTAAGCCTGGAAGGGACCTCATGCAACTGAGTAATACAAATGCCTGTATCCAACATATTTAGCTATCCCTGCTAGAGGGTTTTTTTTTACTTGTTTTGAAAATCTTGCATTGAACATGGTGCCATGTTTTCCTGGACACTGACAATGTTTCTGTAGCATAACAGTTTAAAAAATACAAAATCCGCCAAACAGCCACAAAAAATATATAACAATGTCAGAAGACTGATGCCAAATTCTCCTAAGCCTCACAGGTCATACCTTCTTCTCATTCTTGCTGATCTCTTCCAGATTCTCTTCAATTTGTCTAAGTCATTCCCAAATTGTAATTGCTGCAATGTACTGGGCCTTGGGTACTGGGACAGATCCCAAGTATCCACCAAAGCCTCACGAAATGGAATAGCTTCCTCTTGCACCTTCCTCACAACAATCTAAAAGTGCTTCCCAGAATAAGATTTGCTGTTTCTGCATCACCTTCACATTGCTGACTCACTCCACATGGCATTTGTTTTCCTTTTTTGCTGTATTGCTGCCTCATGGCTTTTACTTCCCCTCCTGAGCAATAAGTGTAACATTCAGGTCTTAACTGTACTGATCATCTTGCTGATTTTGGATCACCTATCTAAGATATTAAGGTCACTTTAAATTCTGATCATGTCCTTCAAAATTCTAGCAATGTCTTCAGCAAATGTATCAGTTTCTTCTTTATACTGCAAGCCAAGATCTTAGAAAAAAATGCTCTCCACTCCTGTAAGACTACACTTGCAACCACACCTTACCAGCAAACTGCTGATGCCTTTGAAAGCCTCTGAAGTTTTTGAAAGCAGAATTTCAAACAGCTGCTCAATCAGTTTAGGTTGACAATTCTAGGCTTATTTCCTCAGCTCTGCAGGATAAGTCTGGCAAAAGAGGAGAGGCATCCCATATACTGCTTTTGTCTTCAGTAAATCAAATGCTCCCACAGAAGAGACTGAGATTGATTTGACACTGTGAATTCTTGGCATGTTTTTGTTGTCTATTTTAACACTTTAGGACCCTCATGCAACTTACTTATTTTTTATTTAAGAAGTAAATTCAGAACCTTTCCAGGAGTTGCTATAAGGAATTGATCTACACCTTCCTGATTTTTTTCAGGAGAAGAACCATCTTTGCATCCTTTCATGTTACTGCAGAGACCTACCAATAGTTCAGAGATTATACAGAACTATTTATCAGGCCTTGCCAGTTTGAATACAACTAGCCCCTCTTCCATTCCTCACTGAAGTTAAGCAGAATAAATATTAAATATTTTAGACTTCTTTACACCATGTCTGTCTTGCTCTCCTTTCCTGTTACATAGGATCTCTACTGTTCTTTGTCCTTTATACTATTTCTGGAATCTTTTCTTGTTGCCTTTTTTTCCCATGTGTTAGCTGAAATTCGTTTTTGCAGGTTAGACTTTCTGCTTTTATATCCACATACCTGCGCTTTTCTTTATGCTTTTCATCCACAGAAATATGGATGTAGAAAGATTACATTTCATCTGAACATGAAGTCAGTAGTAATGAATTTTACGGATTGGGATATGAATGTTATTGATTGCAATATGCTCCTAAAATCCTTCCAGCAGTTATTTCTGGGCTGCTCAAGAGAGTAATTTTGTGTGATAAGCACTTCTCTGCTATTTAATTATTCCTACTCACCTTGTGAACATACAGTGTGACTTTTAAATAACAGCATGATGCATAAGACCATCCCACGTCCAGGGTACTGTATAAAAGCAGTGTGTTCCAGGAACAAGATCTGGTCACATCTGGAGGTTTTTAGCAGGTGGTTGGGGAACATTGCTCCTAACCATTGCCTGCTCCTGAGGCCTCTACTCTGCCATTGGAAGTGGCACTTTGTAGGGGTCCTATCTCAGGAACTACTTAAGCAGCATTTTTGTGATTTAAATGTATCTTCAGATTTTGTTCATGGCTTTTTCTTTATTCATTGTAAAATGTGGTGCTGACTCTATGTTTCCTTTAAGAAAAGTTACAGAAGTGAACCCACTCCCAGCTGCCCTGCCCGTTCTCACATCTGGCACACAGTGTCATTCTGGATAGGAAATTCTTCTTGGCTGGCCACAATTTAGTCAAGTCATGAAAAAAAGATGGCAGTACAAAAAGGACCCACCAACATAAAAAATTCCTATGTTGGGACTTTTCACAGTCCTTTAGCATTCATTATCTGAACTAGAACAGACCACCCAGAAAACTTTACTCCAAACAAGAGGATAAGAAGATTTACTAGTGGCAATGGAAGTTTTTCTCGTCTGATTATCCTGTAAACTCTCAAGAGAAATCTTTAGCAAACAGCTTTACCCACAGCACAGCTGGCACCAGTGATGCTGAGAAGTGGCAGAATATGGCCTTCAGCTGAGGCAATGTAAGATTTGTGAGGCCTTTTTGAACTGAGGCCTTTCTGAACCTGCCAGCAAAATGAGTGATTCGCTGTGAGATCAAGGAAGAGCAGCTCAGCAGTTGACAACACTCATTAGTTGATGCTTCTGAATAATTTCTCCAAGGATAGCAGTGTTTTGAAGAACACCAAAAGGGAATCTTTTTTGGTTTAGCCTCTATTATTTACTGCAAGAGATAAGAGGAGACACAGCTGTGCTGAGGAGGACCTCTGCTATTTGTGTCCTTTGTTCCCGAGGCCTACCTCTAAACCTCATCTGTTTAACAGGGACTTTTAAACTCTTTCAATTAATGGGAATTTTTGCTTGTTATGATTCCTTTTTTTAAAACATTCTATTCATCCTATTTTTGTTTCCTCTTGTATTTCACAAGCCTGATCAAATCATCGAAAGAAAAGGAGGTGCCTCAGTCCCTCTACGTAAGGAAAGAGCCTGTATCCACCTCACTGAAGTATATGGCAGGTCCCCACACTGCTGTGCCAGCATGGAGCAGCTCCTCACGTCCAGGGGTACCCCACTGCATCCTGCCTTTCCCTCAGCAGGCATGCAACCCCCAAAACACACCCCTTTGCTTAAACTGCATCTTCTTCCAGGGTTTATTCTTCCTGCCGCTTCAGCATCTGTCCAAAACCATCCCTCATTTGAGCTGGCAAGCCCTGCCAAGAAATGCCTGGAAAAGGGACCTTTTCCCCCCACAAAGACCAGGCACGGTGCTTGGGGCTGGCACATGGCATCCTCACAGGACCATGCCCTGAAAACCAGCAGCTGCAGCGAGGCCCATTGCCAGCTACGGGAAGGTGCATCACTTTTTATTTCGGAGAACTCAACTGTTTCTGGCAATAGGTCCCCCCATGGTGACCGGCCCCATCACCCTCCCATGTGGCAGGCAGATGGTAGCTGTGCAGGTGTCCTGCTAGCACCGTTCAGCCCCCACAGCCCCAGCCCCATATGCCCCACTGAGCTGCTGGCACCGATTGCCAGCCTAGGAATCATTTCTCAAGTACCACTGACATGGTTGAAGCCCATCAAAGGGCAAAGGGTTTTTCTTCAGCATTGTTGGCTACTGGGCCCAGAAGCTCCTAAAGTGCAGGAGGTCGATGAGTTTTTGATTTGCTCACTTGTGGAAATGCTGGCATGGCTTTTTTTTGCAGCTAAAATGGTCCAACAGTGCCATGCTGGGAGAAAGAGGAAAAGGATTGGAGGTTTTCTTTAAGTGCAGGTCACCTTAACGACAAGTTTTCCTACAAATCTGCAAAATTCAAACACGCTGAACTGTAGCTTTAAATTAAAATATGACAAGAAGCTGCTTTTCCAGTTCATAACACAGCTTGACACCTGCACTCTTACCACTGCTGCTGCTGCTAAAGCCTGGAGTTAAACATTGCTGAGGTCTGGCATGGGAAAAGGACACTGATAGTACAGTGGTGATTTATGCATGAGGAGGTACTCCAAAGAAGGCTAAGAGAAAGAGTAAGTCTCTACCTGCTGCATTTACAATCCAAAGCCAAAATAAAGGCAATGAGGCAAAGACCACCTTGAGGGCTACTGTATCCCAACAGCCACACCAGTATAATGTTGAAACCCTGGGGGAAAATGTTGGCAGCCCCAGTAAACAACTTGCTTCTTTTCTCCCACATGTTGGCGAGAAGACCAGACATCACGCTACAGCCTTGTCCCGTGAGACTGACCACAGGTAAGCTCTCGTGTGGGAAGAGGTGCTGCTGGGGAAGCATCTTCGTCTTGTGCATGCCACTACTGCTAAGAGCGAGCAAAGCCATCACCATTGCCTCGGCATGCAGGACCAGAGTTCACCATTTCAAGGTCTGAACATGAGCTGGAGTGAGTCAGAGGTGAGTGGAGAGCAGAGGAGATCAGGGCAGGACAAGACTGGGGGATTTGTATCATTCAGGCTATGTGGTGCAAGGGCATGGACAGAGGCTGGAGTTACAAGGAAAAATATCTTGCCAGAATTGTCTGGAGAAGGCATATTTTGGGACTGCTGGAAATAAAGGAAGTGCAAAGAGCATTTATTTATTAATTTAACATCATTATGCTCAGAGACAGCTATTCTGGAAAAGAAAAAAGGGGATCAGTTTGTAGGAGTCACCCCACTAGTTCTGCCAGCTCAGCCCAGAGCAAGATAGCCAGAGTGAGGATGAAAGGTGTTTTCCTGGGGTACATTCATTGACTTGGATGCATTTTCCCTGGTGTTTTGAGCAAAGGTTGCTGTAACACTGTTCAGGCATAATCTTCCCTTTTACCCTGAAGGCTCTCTGCCAAAAGAGGCTGCATTGGTCCTCAGCATTCAGGACTGTATAAAACCACGGCAGAGAAGGGACCTGCGACTTCTTGTACATGTTCATGTCAACATTTTTAGCACTCAAAAATTTAAAATATGGCTGCAAACATCACAATTTATTTTTTAGTCAGTTACTCAGCTTTTGTGTCCTAGGGATTCCTAGGACTTGTCTGTAAGGGTTTATATTTTCACCTGAAGCTGTCCTAGCTACATTTAATCCAATTTTAGCACAGATAGGTTAATAGAGTTTTGATAATGTAGATTCTCTTGAAAAAGGGCTCATTTTGAAGTTCCAGGAAAATATCAACATACTATAAAAATGTACTGTGAATTTCTCTCACACATTTTTTTTTCAAGACTGTAATATAAAGCAATGTACAACTAGTTACGTGTAATCTTAGGTTTAGAAGTCACTCTTCAAGACTTCACCAGATATGTGAATCAGTGAGCTTTCATTTCTAGCTGAAAAATTATTTTTACAGATTAGTGGCTTTACCGTAAAGATTTAAGCTGCAAGGCAGATGGACAGGATGTTTGACCTACCTCAGTCACCTCTAAACTTGGCTGGACTCTGCCATCAGTTGTGCTGTCAGGGCACTGCGTATATGCTGATGCTGCCTGTTAGACACTGCAATGCCATTCCCAGAGGGGCCCTTGCTTGGCACATCAAGCGAGTTGATGTGATTACATATTTCTTTGAATGAATGGAGGGGGTTTTCCAGTCAAAGGAGAAGAAAGCTGTGTATTTTTGAAGCCAAGATCATTTGGCCCTATATTCAATGTATCGTATAAATACGTTGGTAACCTCTGCATAAGTATATAAAACATATATAGATTGTTACTTGTTGCACTTAAAATATCTCTAGAATTATTCTGAAACCTCATGGCTGGTAAGACCTGCCTTTTCTACTGAGGGATATCAGATACCTTTTCTGTATATATGCATTCATTAATTAGTAGGATAGAAAGAAAAAGTACAAAGAGCTTCCGATGTGCTCTTACATAGCTACAGACTCTCTTTTGAGCTCTTTTTCCATGTTTGTCTATGGCAAAACTAAAATTGAAGTTATTTTAAGCTGAGTCACTTTGGTGGAAATGGATGGTTTAGATCCAGCAAAATATAGCAGCTACAAACCCAGATCTGAGTCTCCTGAACAAAATCTTCCTTTACTCCTTTGTGCAAACTCATTCATCCCAGCAATCTGGAAGATGAAAGATTTTATTCTTCAATATCCCCAGGATGTAAAGGCACCACACCAAATAAGTATTTTCAAGCTTAACAACGTTAGGAAGACTTTCAGAAGCCATTTAAATACTTTTTTAAAAAAACTTTTGCATATTCATTGAGTGATTTTATGTGTTTGGGAATAACTCACACAGAAGGAACAAAAAGATTATTCCTGCTCATAAAGCTTGAAATATGTAATCAGGAAACAGAAATACTGTACCATTAAGCTGACCAACCATGTGGCACAAGCAGTAATCAACACTCACTTAAGAGTCAGAGAAGTCATTTTTCCAATAGCCCACACGCCAAAAAAAAAAAACTACAGCCATATCTAGAGATCTGGAAAAGTCAGTTACTTTACAGACAATTTAGAAACAGGAAAATGGAGCATACTGACTAAATTTGTCAACTAAATTGTTAGCTTCAGACAATGTCACCTGGCTATCTGTTCAGCCACTTGTGCCTGTGGAGCAAAGACTGTTGATGTGCTCCTTCCTGGGTCCTTGTTTTTAGAGTAAAGCATGCTGTGGACACCTGAGACCACAAAATAGCCACTGTTCAGTCTGTTTGTAAGTGCCACAACCTGTTACTGCTCAGAGGCCTCCTGAATTCCTGCCTGGCCAAAGCAGCATAAAATCTAACAATGCTCCTTAGATTGGAAGAACTTGATCCTCAAGCGTGCCGTGCAGCGCCAAACCTACCCACACAACCCATGTCGGAAAACATCACCCCATAATGCCCACCTTGCTTGGGAATTCCTGTGAGAGGTTTACAGAGTGATCTGCAATGGATGGAAGAGGCTGTGTAAGTATAATAGACTTTCTTTCAAATTATTACTAGTGAGTGTCAAAATAATGCAGGATTCATCATCACTGCAGTAGATTTTTATCGGGAAATTCTGGGACACCAGAAAGAGTTAGTTTAATTATAATGAAGGTGACTGACTGAGGCTTAACTAGCATAGCATTAAAATAAATTCTGTTTAATGGAGATGTATTTAACCTTTGCTAATTTATAAAGTGGCATTAAGGTATTAAAATAGAGATGAAGCTTTAAACTTGAGTCTATTAAAAGAGATTTCACTAAATAAAGGTTTAAAGCTATGAATGCCATTTTCATTTAAAAGGTATTTTAATGTTAAATTTAGATACATTTACAGATTTGTTCTGCCTTTAATAAAATGTTCTTTCTGATCAGAAACTCTTGGAGAATTTAAGATAATGGTCTGTTTATTTAGATGTCAGAAGTAAAGCTGGGTCTTCTAAATACTTAGCCATATGCTTAACTTGACATCAGCAAGACCACCTCTGTGCATGAAGTTATTAATGTGCAAAGATATTTGTAGGACTGGCACCTAACAGTCTCTTTTAAACTCTAGTCTTATCCTTTGGAAAGATTTTCCATTCAAGTGGAAAAAAAGCATTGAAGGTGGAGAGCAGTGTAATCTGAAAGGGCAGTGTAATGTTACTCCTGCATAATTTGAAACGAACACAAATAACAGGACAATTCTTATGTTTTCTCTTTATATCTGCAGGGTAGGTACCAACTGTTGTTCTAGGAGCTCCTCTGGGATCCTCTAATGACCTTGGCCCGTATCTGCAGGGGAGACTGGATTGGCATGGATTTTGGTGCTGATCTAAAGCCACAGAGGATCTGGATCATCTTCCCAAACTAGCTAAGGAGGGATTCCCACTGAAAATTAACTGCATTTGAAGAGCAGATCAAAAATCCAGGAAAAAAAATCAGATCCACACATCTCAGATTAAAGACTTGCAGGCATTTCTAGGCACAAGAAATGTGTAAGTGACAGAGCTGTAGTATGTCACATAAGGCTCAGTAGCGCTCAGCAAATTAAGTCTACGATGTAGAGAATTGTGAACTGGCAACGGTTTTCAGTTTTTCCCTAATGGGTGGCAGCTTAAAATGTTGTTTGTAACAAGATCACTTCTCATCCGAGAGCTCTTCACAGCCTTGGAGAGAAATAACTGTTAGTCATTTCATGTTCTTCCCCCATGGAAGATTTTCTTATCACTATAATTGTCAATTCATTGACTTCCCCTTTACCCTTCCTGTTAAGTTTCGGTTTCTTCTTTTCACATTCAGGGTCCTGCAGAACTTCACATGTCTGTTGTCATGTTCCCATCCTCCCTGGTTGCTCTGCCAAAGATGTCAGCCTTGGGGCAGCTTCATTTCCTCCCCAAATGCTTTGTGTCGTCCTGGCTGTTCCCTGCACACACAGAGCAACTTTCTAATCTCGGTGCCTCAGGCAGTCAGACCTTGCTCAGCACCGAATGCTGTCTCCCATCACCTCCACCACATGCAGGATAAACCTAGTGACTTGCACAGCTACTCCACATTTAGAAGTACAGTGTTATCCCAGCATTTCCAAAACTCGACTTTCCATTTCACAGCACTACACGTATCATCATCAAACACAAGAATGACAATTATGGACTAAGCCAAATACATCTGTATGTGCACATATGCACAGAGAAGGAAATCTTTCAGAGAAACAGTGATGTGGAAGATAAGTTTTGTAAAACTTTGACCAAAGCCCTAAGTGACAAAATATTGAAAATTATATAGAAATTGAGGTAGGGGTATGTATATAGTCCCCAGTTATTTTCTTCCAGAAATAAATATTCCATAAACCAATTCCATTTGATTTCTGGAACTATGCAAATCCTGCATGTTTTTTTCAGCTGTCATATACCTCTGAAGAGGTGATCAGGTGACCCATCTGATCTGGGATAGACCATCTGTATTTAAGCTATTGCACTGAACCGGTTAGTCTGAAGAAAAATTATTCATGATTAACAGGAAATAGTAGGTTCAAATGAGTCCACTTTGCAAATGAAATTCCCAGATGTATTTGCAATTACAGTAGATTTAGCTACCTAAGTAATCTTAGTGTGTTTCTTGGGACCTGGCTACATATGAGCGTCTTTGTTTCTTTAGAAGTCATGATAGAAAACCTGCCTCATAACTTAGATGTGACTTGAAATACACAAAGGAATAATAAACAAGTCTTTTTCTGTAACTATAATCTATAAAATCTGGTTTCTTAAATTTGCAATATTTTTGTCAAACACCACTGTTAACAGACAAATTAAGAATTCAGGCTCTATTGCCGTATTTGGTTTACACTGAGTTTAAATGATTTATTTCAGACACTTAGCAGGTAGCAATTTATAAGCCTTATGAGTCACTGTTGATATTTTGATGGTGTGGGGGTTTTGTTGGTTTGTTTGTTCTGTTGCTGTTGCCACCTCCAGTGCATTCTGTCTATTCAGTGTTCAGAAAGAGCAAATCCTTGAAAATTAAATGCTTCTGATTTCTCAGCACTGCTTAGAGAATATAGCAGTTAACGTTCTTTCAAAACCACCAGAAAATGAAGCTCAAAATAAATTCAAAGACAATTCATACTAGAGAAAGCATTAACCCGGTCCTGGAGGAATGCCCTCACATGCATCTCTTCTTCAGGCTTCACAGGCCTAGATCCAAACTGGAACCCACACCAGCTGGATTTGGGAGGAAAGAATTGCTATAAAAATCAGAACTATTAATATTCTAGAAAATCACACTAAAAGAAAGAGCATAGGAAATGGCAGCACTGGTGCATTAACACTACCCTGTAGAGCCAGATTCTTGTTTGATGTCAACTGGAAATGTTGTAGTGTAGCTAAGCTTACTTATCCTTGCTGAAGATCCCTTGCTGTAGTGCTTTGGGTTACCCTGGTGAGTTAGAGCTACATGTTTATACATCTAAGAGGATTTGTTCTACACAAGAGTTATTGACTGAGGTTTCATTAACGTAAGAAAGAAAGGTATGTTGATGCATTGAATGCAACCTCTAAAATCTGTCTCAGAGGAGTTATTGAGATTTCTGGGGTTTTTTCACTCTTCACAACTGCTCTACTTACCGCTGTTAATTACTCTTGCAGAGTAAGAGCCTACCCTTGCCATACTTTGCCTTCCTTAACACACAAGTCAGGAACGAGACCTTGGACTCCTGCAGAGTTGCTGTATATAGTAATCCTTTTCAGGAACTGTTCTCTTGCATCTGAAAGTGAGTCACACTGCTCAGTCCCTGGCCCTGTTCAGACTAGCTTGGCACACAAAGATTCGAGTGGGAGTCTTGTGAGTATAAATGCTCAGGGAAATTCACTTGTGTAACTAGGTGACGGCTTGTGCTACAGAGAAGTTCAGATAAGTGCTGGGCTTCTCAACCTGTGAAATGTGAACCGCTTGTGTCCCACAAGCTACTTCCAAAAAGGAAGAAAAAATTTGTTCAGGTTGCCTTTTTCTTTCCTGTGAAAAGGAAAAGCTTCTTCTCTGCCTCCTTGGAGGTTAGCAGCTGCATCCCTGTCAGAGTGCATGGTGAACCTCAAAGAACATCTTTGCCTACATGAGCCCAGGGCCTGACAGAAATCCAGGATATATTGCTGCCACCACTGTGGGTCAGCACATGTCCCTTTCCACACTGATGATGTCCAAAATAAAGCTGGGGCACCAGCGGCCTTAAGGATGTGATGATGGTTCTCTCTGCTTTTCAGAGGTATCTGTGAGCCCAAAAGGGAACCTCTGAAGATAAATGACATTGACCAAAAGGAGTGAACTTTTGTTTTTCACAGCAAAGTGTTCTCCCTCCCTCCAAATCAAGTACATTCTCGTTGCCTGCCCCTGCTCAGCTATTCTGCCACACTGGTTGTTGAAGTTGATCATCAGATGGTGCTTTAGAGCTGTTACCACCTGGAGCCTTTCTACCATGTGCACTGTTCCAGCAGTCTTTCAGCCTTTCCTTCAGGGAACGTGGCTAGAGCCATATCTCTGGATACTGAGGGCATCTGTGACATTCTAGACACTGCCCATTAAAGCCAACCTTAGCATAGTCTCATCTGCAAATGCAAGTGAACCTGCATTTGCATTTCAGGCACACAGATGTTACACGAAATCAATTTAAATATTCACAGGTAAAGAAATACCAAACTGTAACTTTCTGCAACCTACAAAGAAGTTGGATGCAACCTTTATATCAATAATGAGAATGGAAGAGCAATGCCATACCAGAAATGTGTACAATGATGCCTGTGTGTGGTGGTAGCTCACAGGGTCAGTGAAGTATCCCTTCCCTTCAGTGTATCAACTGCACCACACAGGTTGGTGTCTTCTGCAAACTTGCTGAGGGTGCACTCGATCCCACTGTCCATGTCGCCAACAAAGATGTTAAACAGTGCCAGTCCCGATGCCGACCCCTGAGGAACACCACTCGTCACTGGTGTCCTCTTGGACATCGAGCGATTGACTGCAATTCTTTGAGTGTGACCATCCAGCCAATTCTTTATGCACGAGTGGTCCATCCATCACATCCTTGTCTTTCCAATGTAGTGACAAGGATGTCATGCAGGCCAGTGTAAATACTTTGCACAAGTCCAGGTAGATAACATCAGTTACCCTTCCGTTATCCACTGACGTTGTAACCTATCTGTTATAGCTTTCTGTGGTATGACTCAATACTTTCAGTCTGACTTTCTGAAGGGTAAGTTTTCAACAGGGAACGGGCAGGATGCTTTCACCGTAGTCCAGCCAATTGACAAGGAACAGATTCTCAGCTATGAAAAGGCTTCTTCACCAGACAGTATAAATACCTGATTAGGCGGTATAATACAGTCCACTACACAGTATGTCAGTAGGTCTCAAACCTTGTTTTCAGGCAGTGTTTACCCCAGTGGACTGTACAAGGAGATAAAATAATCATCTCACACTCACTCACTGAGCTGGAGTTCCCCAGATGGGACAGCCCACTTGTCCTAAATTTCACCCCACTTCTCCACTGCTTGACTAATTGCTTATCTTGGAGGGGAAACACAGTCTGAATGGTCTAAGACATTGTAGAAGCTCCACAAGATCATTTCTGTAGAGTTTTGTTTTCTGTTAAGCAGCTGTGTTTTGGCCTGGCAACTCCCACAGGTGGGAGTTGAGGGAAGTTTCCCTTTTCCCTTGCCCCTTGTCTCAGGGATGACATGCACTCCACAAAACTGCATTATACTGCCTGGGTGACACTACCTATTTGATGTCTATCTACTAAGTGTATAAACCAGTGTTATTTAATGTACTTAAATGTCAATAATAAATTTAAATTAGATTTTTCTGTCCATCCTGAGGAAGGTCTCAGATGTGTGCTCCTCTCCTCTAGCAAATTTTTGCACACTCAGTCACAACAGAAGCCTGCAGCCCTGGGCCCAGGTCCTGGGTTCTCAAGTTCTCCAAGTGCATCACGGCATTGTGAAATCTGGGTCCATGCAAACTCCCTTCTTGCCTCTGTTCTTCTGAGATTAGCAGATCTCTTGGGAATGAGGGGAATTTGAAATATCCTAGAAGCACCTTCTATGGTATAAACCTGAGAGTGCCTTCTGCATTTGAAACCTGAGGTATTTGTGAGGATACATTATTGCTTCTTGCTATGTCAGAGAAAAATGCCTTGATCAAAACAGTTCCTTCTTTTTTTTTTCATGTAAAATAGCACAGCATATAAAAAGGGCAAAAATATGTGCTGAAACTGGTCTTTCTGTTAAAATCCAGATCAAGAAATTACTGTGGGGCAGGCAAAAGTATATGAGCAGAGCTGGCTTGTATGGGTACAAACAGTGTAAAAGACAGATAAAAATGCAGAGATAGTTGTTTTCAGCCTCCTTTACCAGAACTGCTCACCCTTCCCAAGGCTGTACAGAATACAGCTGCACAGCATTGAGGATTTCATCATTATTTAAAGTTTTTGAAGACACCAGTGGCCACATGAGAACTGTCCATGCATGTCATTTCAGAAAATACACACTCAAATTCTCTGCTTCCTGGAAAAAGGTGTAATGAAGAAGGTGCCCTTGGCTGGGACTCAGCAGGGGCACTGATTTCAAGCAGAGCCAGGCACTTGTTGCTTGATTTGAGACTAAACACTTCATAACTCTCTTCTCCAGTGCACCCATTTAGTTAATGCTGGACACCAAATGCTTCCCCAGCCGTGGGTACTGCAAGAGTAATTTTGTTTTCACTTGTGATCCGCTCAGAGATTTATGGTGATAGGATCATATAAGTACAGAGAGAACAACTGGGCTAGACATATGCTACAGCATGTGATTCAAAACTGTTTCATATGTGAAGATGCGAAACCACAAAAACATCTTCCATGAGAGTGCAAATAGAAATTCCACATCTTTCAAGGAAAAACCAGACACTGTGAAAAATAAAGATGATTCTAGTTCCAGGCTGTGAATTTGCTATTTCTCAGTACTCATTTAAGATAAACATGTAATTTGAATATTTTTAAGATATTATGTCTTTCCCTTCCCACTTCCTTAATGTGACAAATTAAATAATTCCAGTCACTTACTGAAAGAAATATATTTTCTTGCCTGTCCTCATGACAAAAGAGCTTCTTCCACACCAAAGAAGGATAAAAAATGTAAAATAAAAATACTGCCCATTGCTGTAAGTCTTCAGCATAATGGTCTTGGATACACTGTGAGGAATTTATTATTCATCCTATAAAATTTATGCTAACATTTCCTTATGTAAACTCTATCATTTATGTTCCATGGACATGGTGACATTTGTTTTTCAGGCACCAGGTGATATTTTTGATATTTGCACATTTAAATGTTAATTTTTTTATGATTTACAGATATGTGCCAACATACTGCAGGTAAAAGCTAAAAATATGCCAATTTATTATTCAAAAGCCATGATGGAAGTTTAGGATAATCCTGAGACGTCAGGGTGGAGGTGTGGATGAGAACATCTGCATGAGCCTTGCTCGTGAAGCAATGGGTCAGACCAAACCACAGTATTGGCAGGATTCAAAATGTATGGTATATGCCAATATGACATAATATTTGTTTTACAGTACTCTGTAGTACTGGCTGTAAAAGGCTTATAACTCTTACTGGAACCAGAGAATCATGAAGCATTCAACAGTTTAAACAGTTGCACAAACTTCTTGAGAGCCTTTAATGTATCCACATTGAGATGAGAGAAAACAGCAGGGAATCAACAGTAGCAAAACTTCAGGAAAAGGAAAAGATAAGAAGTCACTCTGGTGTGACAGAGACCATTACCTCACATTTATCATCATTATAACATTATAACAATATTCTTTCACTCTGTTGATAATACCATATCCATTATACTGGGGTAAAACTGATCTACCTTCAACAACTACTCATAGTGACAGACATCAGACTGTGGCTCTTTCTTGGCTTTTCTAAAAGGACATGTACATTTCCCACTTTGCCAATTTATTTCCATGAAAAAAAGATCAGGAGGTCAGGGAATAAGCTCATTTTTAATACAGAGGAATGTGCTATAATCTCATATATTTTCAGTCTAATTCATGAGTTTCTATCTAAAATGGCATTACACCAACACATAGCAAGTATGCCCAGGTTGAGAATGAGGCCCCAGGTGCTTCCAGAAGGACAGGACTGAATTTAACATGAAAATGTGACTAAAGCAACCATTACTTCAGTTTGGGGAGTATCTGGTCAGCTATAATTAGAGGTGCCAGCTGCTAACAAAAAATGGCTTTCCACAGAATTTCTCTGTGGAACGAAGAAGCCTTGCAAAGAGAGTCTCAAAAAAATGAGAGATTTTTCTGAGCTTGGGAGCAATAATTACCTTAATAGGACTACTATAATAATTCTACTTACAATGGAAACTAAGCATAAGATGTGAAAGCCAGCTTCGACTGCCAACCAGGAAACAGCGGGACATGAATGCTGCTCTTACCACAGAAGTTTGCGTTTCTGAGTTCTTATTTCTGCTAACAGTATAGATGTAGCTGTAGAAGGAGAGGGACATTCATGGGGAATTGTTATTTTCCAAATTTGGAGATTGTAGGGGGAAAGGGTCTCATTTTTTTTTCCTTTTCTTCTTTCCGGTGATCTAGCAGGAAACATGTGGGACTGGTAGATCTTGTTCTGGGCTGTGTGCTCCCGGTGAGGCTTGGACATCCAAGGGCAGAAGTCTGCCTCAGTGTCTGAGTCACCAACATTTGAATGAGACAAAACACTGTTTTTCCTCTCCCTTTTCCTTAGTTACATTTTTTAACCTTTTCTCCATCTCCAAACCCTTTATTTCCTCCAGTGCTGGCCTTTTCTCACCCTGTCTTTGGCTTCTTCCCATAGAAATTATGGTTGTTGCATGATAAGCATTTGCCACACAGGTGTCTTGTCATTAAAGTGGGGACATCAAGATTTTACACAGAAAGACTGAAGCTATGGATTGCGTATGCAGATCTTTCCCTGGCACGTTCCATGTGCAGGTATCTGCCAGTGCTAACTATACCTTGTTTCAGAGCTTACTTTCCATATTAAATTTTGCTGGAGAAAAAGAAATTCCAGAAAGCAACCTAGGATGTCACCTGGAAGGGAAGAGGTGGCACTGAGCTGACAATGTCTGGAATTTCGGCTTTGTTTGATTTGAGCAACAGTACAGTGCGATTTTCGAGCCTGTCTTGTCTCCATGTTTACTCTCCTTCAGAAGTGAATGCTCTCTTAGCAGAAATTAATATGACAGCTTATTGACAGCTTCAAGCCTTGATAAGAGCTTATGTTCAGATTTTCTGAGACAACCATTCCTTACCAGTTTAACTGAATGGCTTCTTCTGAGATTGGTAATTTTATGCTCTTTCCACACTCTCCACACAAGCATACTCAGTCTGTTAAATTCCACTTCTGTCCTGCCGGCACACTGGTCAAAGAGCTTTCTGACAGGCTTGAAGTTGAAGAGCTTTCCTTGACAAGGAACCAGATCAGATCAAGACTAATAACACTAAATTCTGGCCCACAGACCGTCAGGAGAGGTGCATTTGTAATAGCAAATCTAGTAATAACCAGATGCAATTACAGGAGTACTGAGAAGAAAGCAAAGGCTATAAATCTCCCTGATGAAACAGTAGTCTTACAATAGGTGCTACATGCTTTGATCAAATTAAAATTTTTATTACACTTTAATTAAGACCAGCAATTTATGACTGGCATGCAAAACCGTTGACATTTCCTCTTTGTTCCAATCCATACTAGTAGTACAACCTCCACTTTTAAATCTAATTTGACATTTGTTCGGGGAGCCCTAGTCATTCAGTAAGACTCGTGGTTTTACTCCTGGAAGGAGATACAACTGTCTTTAGCTGTCTTTAGACCTATTTCAGAACTGTAAATGTCAGACTCCATGAGCCAGGACAGTGTAATGGATGAGCTAAAAAGGTTTTTATCAGATCCTACCATCATCACAACACGGTTATGTGCCCTCCATCTCTGAGAGCAAAGAAATTACCTACTTCATGACATAAATGAAGTCTGTAACTCACACAACTGGAAACATGCCAGACAATAAATAATATATTTAGCCACCCTCAAGAAGTTATTTCAAGTGGTTTATGTGTTTCTGAAAAAAGTAACTCAAAAAAGACAGTTGTAAGAAACCATTAACTGGGGTGAACTAATTAGAAACAGATCATATGATGATAAATGAGGTACTTTAATCTGTTGACTGGACTGCTAGCCTGTAAGTATGTAGAGAGAACTTGCAGATAATTGTATCAGTACCTGTGCTAGTAAGGGTTTATGGACATCAAAGCTACGCAATATTCCCAGACCTTTAAGCCCCTGCATTGTACTAAGATTAGGTTAGTAAATACATATCAGCTAATTTAAAGCAGTGCTATTACAATGTTGCAGTTATGAAATAAAGATGGTCTTGAAAGCTTTGAAATTTGGCAACCAACCTTAACTCTGACCCGGTCCCGCTGCTTTCATTCCACTGAAGATGATGTAGTGACAGCAAGACAGGAAGGAAGGGGTAGCCCAGCACTTGAAAGTTTTGGTGTTGCTATCTGAAAGTGACCTTCCAAACCTCACACAAAGATACTTCAGGCCAGAGATCATGCCATAATGACTTCTGTGGATGACCTTGCAAAGAAATTAAAATTCAGAACATCCAGCGTCCAGTCCTGTTAACTCTCTTTCTGGCTGTTCGACACAGCAGCCCCACTTCAATGGGATGGGTGAAGACTGGCACTGTCCCAGCCTCACCATAAGCTGCAATGCCCAAAGTGTTCTTGAGAGAAGAGAAAGGCCAGTTCTGGAACCACAGTCTGAGTGGTCACCCACTTTCTGACTACAGTAGTCTGACAAAGTCAAACTGTAGTCTTTACCACCAACATTTTTTATAGAAAAGAGCAAGACCAAGCCTAGAATATTAACTTAAGCACATGCAAATGAAGTTCCAGAGATGTCAGTGCCCTTTTACAGAAGACTGTATCTCAGGACTGCAGGTAGGCACCTAAACCAATGAGAAAAACAGGATTT
Organism: Mesitornis unicolor; assembly: GCF_000695765.1. NCBI lineage: Eukaryota > Metazoa > Chordata > Aves > Mesitornithiformes > Mesitornithidae > Mesitornis > Mesitornis unicolor. The sequence goes on from NW_010182014.1 coordinate 87,510, forward strand.
CAGACTCATTGGTCCCCTCGACATTTCCTATGTCCTAGTTCCATTTTCTTTCCAGTCTTTGTTAGACTCACTCTGAAGTGCTGAACTCTTCTTGGCAGAGGACATAGTGGCCTTATTTTTCGGAGTGCTTTTTCTGATGCCTGTCCACAGCATAGCAACGCTGCACTATCCCTGGCTATGTCTGCATCAGTAAATTTGGATATGTCCCAGACTAATCCATGACACTGAGGTCAAATGATACAGAATGGCCACATCTGTACTACTAAACTCTCTTAGTCACTGACAATAGGGTGATCACATGCAAACTGCACTTTGGAAATCCTCTCTGCCTTTGCTAATTCCCAGACTCTGCCAAAACTTTCTTGGGAAGATGCTGGTTGGCAGGGCCAACACATGGCAGAGACCAGTCTCACATAGCAGCATCCAATCAGGCTCCAGCACCTGGGATTATTTTCTGGAGCTGTGTGATTTACCAGTACAGGGGTGGCCTTTGTGAATCTGGGCTTTCATTGCTGAGAGCAAAGGTTTTGAGGTGAGACTTCTGCTCTCAGATCTCCAGGAAGCTCTGAAAACTGCACTTGCTTTCAGTGCCTTTTTCTCTAGTAGGAGCTCTGTAATACTTCTGCCATGATTTTATTAATTTCATATCCTATGCACTACTGTAAAACGATGTGCTGAACAGTGTAACAGGAGCCACACCACCTTAAGTTTGTTGGTGCCATTGATAGCTCCTCCTTTATTCACTGTTAAAGAGGAAAATGAGCTGTCAAGCGAGGACCTGAGATAAATTTATTCTGAAGTAAGATATTGCTTCTGCTCTCTCCTCAGTTTATCTTGACATAAATGACCCTCTGAAAACTGCACCAGCTGACAAAGATGTGATAACCCTATAGCAAATACAGGCGAAGTTATTTCTCCTTGGCTTATTTGTATTGATTTGCATATTCTTTTATTTGAGATGATTGAACAATGTCCAGTATTGCTTTTATCTTTCTTTTTAATATGATATAATTATATAATATATATAATTCTATAATACAATTT
>NW_010182015.1:0-8024 GCF_000695765.1 Mesitornis unicolor
CAAGTTGTTGGTTGTTGTGTTGGTGTTTGTGCGTTCCATATTGCCCTGTTTTCGCAACATAGCCCTATCTTTAAAATCTTCCCCTTCCTCTTGAAACAAATAATTTTATAATCTGGAACAGTTTTGGCCTCAATTCCAAATTTAATTGCATATTTTGGAAACAGACCTGTGGAAGTAATATTCAAAAATCATAAATGTCTTAGGTTTAGGCTGTCAAAGATAGGTGTCTACTCAAGTTATGATTGCCAAGGAGACCATTTTTAACCAAACACTTAACAGCAAAAATGTGTAATGTCACTTTAATTATGAGGTTCATTTCAACTACATTAACTTCAGCTTGAAGTGGAATGATTCACAGACTTAATCAGAAAAGACATACAAATAACATACATGAGATCATCCATTTTATGGATCTTGAAGGAACTCTGTATTATGTAGTAAATGAGCACTATTTTGTTGATTTGCATCTTACTTCAGGGAAACGCCCTTTTTGTTATGGCTTGAACCCTCTATCAGGCCACCTTTACTGTCTGTATGTGAGACTTAAGCCTACTCTGCATGCTTGCTTGCTTTATGTGTGTGTATATATATATATATACACGCTTATATATATTTAACTATTTATATATAAAGTTGATAGAAAGATGTATTTTTTTCTGAAAGATCTCAACAAATGAATAGCATATGGAATTTCACCGAAGTGTTCTGATTTACTAAATTTGCAAAACACTGTAAATTTTAGAACATTTTTTGAAGTACCGTGTGTAGGGGCCTGGCCTGGTATGGCGAGGGTTAAATGCCTCAAAGCAGGTGATTCTCAAGGAGCGACCCCCCAGTGGTAGGAATGGCTGTGCTGGAGAGCATGTCCAGGTCTACTCAGGTGAGGGGTGTGTCATGTCCTGCTGTGTGCCCTATCACCTGGTACAGGCAAGGGGCATGAGAGAAGAGTTTAAATAGCCCCCCTTAAGCTTGAGACAGTGTGAATCACCCATCATCTTCCAAACTGGACAAGACAAAGAAACTGCTTGTCCAGCCGCCATCTTAACACCAGAGGCCTTGGAAGTGGTGGCTCTCTCTCACCTTTTCTACTTCTCTGATAACTATTTCTTTCTTTTCTCTCCTTTTTCTCATTTTCTCGTTCTCTTTTCCTTTTTTTCTAACACATGCGGCTGCAGCGGGCTGTAGCTGGCAGTTTTGGTTTCGGGTTACAGTACTAAGCTAAGTCCTCTGGGTTCTGCTAGTCAAATTGTTATAGTGTTGCTAAGTTGCACTCTGTTCCGGTAATTTTGGGGTCATTTCAGTTTCTTGTCAGTATTCCGTCCCCACTGGTTGCTGAAAGGTTTGAATCCAGTGTTTTTTTTCAAGGCATGTATCTTATCTAGTAAAAACATTGCTTACACCCTTCTTCCTGAGTGATCTGTATTGCTCTGTCGCCGTGCTGGGATAAAAGAGCTCACTTTTTAAAGCGGGCCGTGACACCGTGATTCAATGAAACTAAGGAAACTAATTGGTCAATCACATTATTAATTCAATTAACTATGTTCATATGTGCACAGATATTCTAAATGTCATCAGTTCTGCACAGAACAAAGAATAGTAAAAAAGATAAGCAAGTGTAGCTGTATCAGGTTACTGTAGCAAGTCAGTACTTATCACAAGTTAAATCATGGGCGCTAAATCTAGCTTAAGTTAATTATTACTTTTCCATTATGTGAGAGCTGTATTATCCCCTTCTATTCTTTAAAAACATATATTGTATTATTTGATATTTCATATGTGATATTTATATACATTAATCATACAGAAATACCAGTCTTGTTTCCAAAGTGGTTTCAATTTCCACATACAACATATACTGTGCTATCAGTGGGTGTAAAAATCAATTATAGAAAACAAAACAAAAACCTAAGTACATGTTAAAATAACATGGAGACAATTATTTTATTCATAAACAAATAAGTTAAAAAATCCTGGTTTTCAGGGGTTGAAAGTGTTATACAAAAATTCTAGAAAGTTTTAATGTACAAATTAGCTAAAACTGACAATGTAAGTGCAAGGATTGCTTCATGTTTATTGAAGTAATAATTTTTTTTCCCCTGCCATTTGCCCACTACTCCTTATGAATCCAATACTAACTACTACTTTTTGCTTTTTAAAACAACACACTTTGCAGCTATGAAAATTTACAGCTGAGAATAATTACACAGGTTTATCAACAAAACAGAATTACTGAAATGGAGTAAAGCAGACTGTATGTCTCACAGAAAAGACTACACAAAAGGAACTTCTTTGAGTACTGCTTTAGCAAAGCACTCAGATATGCATTTTATTTTAATTCTGTTCTAGGCTTCCACTAACTTCTGGGAGGCAAATACACACTTACCTGCTTTGCTGCATAATCACAGGATTAGTCTAGTGCTTGAAATAAAGCATGTGTTTGTGGGCCACACACAACATGAGTTATGGCTTATCCATCATCATCAGACTGCAATTTATGGGAGTTCAGACGAAACTCAGCGACCTGTGCAGCTGATGACAAGGCAGAAAATGGTAACTTGGCCAAATTTTGCAATGTAAATTGTTCCAAATCATGAATCCAAGCAATTAAAATACCTGCATGCTTCTTTGCTTGGACCAAAATTCCCTAGGTAGCTATAACTGTTCCTACACATGCTGCACAAACTGCCAATGTCTGAACAGGTTGATAGCGGTATTCTGCTTAAAATTCATTGATTTCAGGAGCTAGGAAAACAGTGCTGAAATCTTCCAAAAGTCTCAATTATAAGCCCTTCAAAGGCTTCCAATTGTACTTAACACAATTTTAATGGCTTCTCTCTGAGGCTAAAGAGCTGGTTGCAGTGATGTAAGAGGTTCTTTATCTACCTCCTTAAAGAAAATAGTGTCTAATCCTGCAATGACCGCTGCTGCTCTGTCAATTCATACAGCCTTTCGGACACCCTGAGGATGAGGCTTTGGCATGTGATGAGTGATTCAGCTGCGTCAGGACGGAGGAACACCTGAGAACACACTTAAGCAAAACATAGGTGCCTGGAAACATGTTCAGCAGCTCGGGAGCCAAGTGGCAGCCTGTCAGGTTTTTCAGAACTCTTTTTGTGGAGACAGGTGGAATTACAAGAATAAATAATGGCACGTCAGTTCCCCCCATATAAATGTGAGTAGCAGTATTTCCTTACCTTTCATAGATATTAGAAGATTGCGCTGTGATACTTTGTAAAACATAATGGTCACTGTTGATTCCCATTCTCATCAAGTGGTTTTTGCAGCAATATAATAAAAACTAGAAGAAACGTAGACAAGTCCATTGATATTAACATCCACTGGAAAACTCCTATCTTCTTTATTATTTTCTGATGCTTAGAATAAGATTAGTAAATGGAATTTGGACTTCACTCCAATATTTAGGTATGTATTCATGTAGGCGAAATATAAATTGTCAGCAGTTACAGTGTCTTGCACACCTGAACAGCAGAAAAAAGTTCTAACTTCAGTGCTTAGTAAATGATTCAGCACTTATTTTCCAGCATATTCTTTAGCAGAAGAGTTTTCTAGGTTTTAAGAGCTAGAAACATTAAGAACAATACTATCCAATTAAAATTGCATGGAATACTCTAGGCAAGTTAAGATTATGAATGAACAATAAAGCGAACAATAACTGTATTTGTCATAACTTTCATATGAAATTTGCAAGTTTACGTAACTGTGAAACTATATATTTGCTTCCCTCTTCCTCCAAAATTTCACTGCCAACAAAATTTCTCTTCATATTAATTTCCAGCATGGCTTACAAAAATTTGAAGCCTATGATAAAGCATAACCATATAATCAAATGCACTTTTTTGAAATGTACCCAAAGTATCAAAGAAAACATTCCATTTCTTTTTGAGTTTTATACTATGCAGCAAGTTGAATTAAGCAGATGCACTCATGTTAAGACTTAAATAGTTGGGTTTTTTTAATTGATGGCCTATAATATGTGGACATAAGGCTAGATGGTAAGGCATAATCAAAATATTTTCAAGGCTTCTCTGAGAAACCATATTTCCAGAAACAGTGAATACCTTACAATTAAGAGTTATGGTGAGAACATTTAACTGCTTAATCCAAGAAATAGCTGCCAAGCTAACTCTCTCATTTATAATGGCCCTTGTTAGTCTTTCATGCAATTAATCTTCCCCACACAATGTATGCTTTCAATTTTTACTCCTCACTAGCTATAATTACATTACCACCAGGAAATGGTACATTTTCAAATTAAAAGCATGCACAGGATGAAATCATAACCCCCACCAAATACTCTACTAGAGTTTTGGAACCCTAAAAAGTCTAATAACACTCAATTATTTCTTGTTCTTGGTCACTCATGGATAGCTCCTACAATCTACTCAGTCTACTGATTAACATGTGCATTATACTCTACTTTCCATGCCCTTCGTCCCTAGTTCACAAAGTACTATCTGCATTTTGGCACAGTTTCACAAAGGAACTTAGAAGCTGTGGTTAATTGCACCTATGTTTTTTTTCTCCTGGAAGCACGACATCAACCATAACTTTCAGTGGATGCCCTGAATAACCTGCAGTAAAAGGCACCTCAGAACTGATGCAGACTAAGTCACCCTGCTGAGGGAGTCAGCAGCAAGCACTGCAGGTGGTCTGACACCTTGTTGGCTGAATGAATACTTAAGTCTTCTATGCAGTTATGTCAGAACAGTCATTCAGCCTGGTAGGGAGTGATTAGTGGAAAGCAGGAGATCCTACATTAAGTCAGAAAAAGAAATGAGCCCATGGATTTTCACGTAGGTTTTCATATCTTCTATCTTCCAAAAAATATGATCATAACCACTGTCTGTGTGTACTGCAGTAGGTATACCATGAACTTAATACCAAATCATGCCTTCCCTCCTTCTCCTAGCAAAATAAAAGAAGAGACATCTCCTCTGTGAGTACACAGATGTTGAGGACAAGGGTTTCCTTAGTCTTCCAACTTCCTAGGCAAGCTCTAGGCTCATTATGTCTATATATAGAGAGTAGCCAATGCATGACAAGATGACAATGGTGTTCTCTCTGCTTTGGCAAGCAGTAATCCAGCAATGAAATTTGCAGTTGTTCCAGATTTCTAAGACTGAAGTATTGCAGTACTGAATGCTGTGATAACTCTGGGATACATAGAGGGACATAAAGGAATTAGATAGCAAAATAGGAGAACTTCAGTCCAATCGCAAACCAGAAACTTGCATCTCCCCTGCCTATCATAATAGATGGAGGAGTGGAAATCTGTACAGTGTAAGGAACGATGTAGGGGGAAATTGTGACAACTGGAATATTTACCTTATTTCAATTGAAGCTTTCTGGGTTTCTAATGGAGTAATAAGTCCTTAATAGTTTCTAGAAATGTCCACACATTATTTTATTCTTGTTAGATAATTAGAAACAGTTGTACACTTAATATTTTTATTTAAACTTCAGTATAATCTTGAGCCAAATGCATCATCCGTGTAGTTCTGCTCACTTCATTTAATTACACCAAGCCTGAAGCTGGCCTTTTGAAATTGCTTCCTGACAAGACTTTAGAAGACTAAAGTATGAAGCAATATTTATAGTGATTACTGGAAGTGCAGATTCAAAATTATGGTATTGAGTTAAAAGCTAGAGGCCTCTGCTTGAGTAATCAAATCTCTTTGTTCCAAACATAATTGTTTGACTCTGACTCACTTTGTTCTATTTAAAGACTAACTGAAGACTGCAATATCGAGGGCTCACTTCAATAAGCTGGTATCACACTTTCCATTAAGGAAACAGAGAATTATATTACATTTCATTTATAATTTGTAGTGCTAGAAAAGTATTTTGTTGGATATTAAGAGATATCTGTAATTTCACAACTCAAATCTTTACACAGATTTTTCTTTTCACAAAAATCTATCTTTGTATTATATTACTCCCTCTCTGCATCTTTAAAGATAGAAGAGCCAGCCATTGCCCCTCCTCCATTTGCTATAAAGGACCAAATAAAAGCAATGAAAACATCTTAAAAGCTTCTGTATGTTGCTGGTGACCAATACTGCCATCTAATTAGTTCAGCTTAAACCACAGTAAGAAGGGTGAAAGAAATAGGCCAGGCTATCCAAACAATAAGAAAACCATCAGGAAATGCACTTAGCCCACCTGTTTCCTTGGTCAGTCAACTCTGTTAATCAAAATATTAAAAAGAGCACAAAAGCAGAGTGTTAAATACAGTCTCTTGAGATCTCCCTCTTTTAAATCAGAACCCTAAGATCTGGACATTCATCCTTGTCTTTGCTCCAGAGCAGAAAACAGCCTGTTTTCTAAAACACAATCAATGGTCTGCAAGACTTTTCAAACCTTTAGCCAATATCAGTGAACCAATCTTATTAAATATGATCTATTAGTAGGGTGTCTGCTGTGCAACAAGCCAACCAGATATTGTTATACCTAGAAGAGCATCACTTTAATACAAAAGAAAAGGAAAATGGAACAAGTGACCAAAAAAAAAAATAAAAGCATCCACCTAGTGTGAGAAAATACTGTCTCTAGTAATCTAGTGTAAAAGACACTTAAAAGAGCAGCTATCTTCTTCTGAATTTGAAGTGCTTTGTAGCTGGAAGAAGTTAGGAAAAGGTTTTTACACAGTCATGTATTAAATGACTGCTGGTGAGGCTAAGTAACTATTTTATTTATCTTCAAAAGTGCTACTGTCTGCTCCCAAGTCATGGAGAGCTAGAAGTCATCCTGGTTTTACAAAGACAGAGTAAAACTATGTCAAAATCTTCTGACACTGTAGAACCTAGCAACAATACAGAATTTTACTGCTTCACCCTGTGCTACTTATCAACATTAATAGGATAATTCAGCTTAACTATCTTACAGCACAGGTGATTCACATATAGGAAATGAATAGACACAGTGGAAGTGAATAGTTTTTAATGCTGAAAATTCTATCTTAGTTTGAAATATACAGATATTTGACATTAGTTTTCCTGATCAAGATATGACACCATGAGTCTTCTGGCATAGGGCAACTAAGATGACCCACTGAAGCATTGCTGACCATTTCTATATTCAGTGATTTCTGAGACTGGGGTCTTTGCTGCAGTGCTTCTTAGTAGCTGGCCCTCTTTGATGCCCTGAAAAGAAACCAAAAAGCAGTAATAGTGGCCTCTCCAGGAGTTGTAAATATGTGAAAATTGCCCAGCCAGATATAACTCTATCACCAAATTTCTCTCTTGTACCCAGTATTGCCAAGTTGTACCAGTGCCCAGTGCCATCCATTGGGAGTTAAGGATACTCAAGGCCACACTATTCTCAAAAAGTGTTTAAAATTCATCCTGTGCAAATGATGACAAAAGCTAAATTAAATACCAAAAAATTAATCTTCTTTTACTAGATCTTGGAAAATTGTCTCTCCAGTAAATTGCAAGCAAAGACTACAAAACAGGCTGAGCTGTAACAGCAAAATTCCCCAATTTTTTTCCTGCTACCCATCACCCTTTAACACAGATTGCAACCATTTCAGGAAAGCTGTAAAAAGAATTAAATTGCTTGGGCGGGCTTTGCGTTCTAAATGTAGAATTAAAAATCTCTTTTTCACTGATTAGGCACTCGAAAAGAGCTTTGAAATTGCAAACACTGGTTGGCTTTCAGCATAACAAAAGCTTTAAAGGCACAGCAGTCATTTTAACTCTATCTTCCTTATCCTTCTCTTCTTCCAGAGGGCAACAGCGTAAGGAGAGAGCACTTGGTTTTTTCATCAGTGGATCATACAGCTGTGACAGTTGGAATGACACGAAGGCCAGCAGTGCTTCTCAGCTGTGTAATTGCAGACACCCTGAGGAGCATTTACCTACCTTGCAGCTGCTTGTTCTTTTTTTTACAGAGGAAGAAAAAAGGACCATTCTATCATAAGTCCCCATCATGCTTTGTAAGTAAATGAGCCAAATTGTACATTTGGTGATTTTACAAAAAGAGAATAATGAGGTCAAGGAAAT
>NW_010182015.1:8055-16204 GCF_000695765.1 Mesitornis unicolor
GTACAATATCAAAATGTGACACAAACCTTCAGGCTACTGGCCAGTTATTTAAGGCCTGATCTTAATAATGCTGAGTTCAGGGGCTCTTCCTTCTGGGTAGTCAAGCTCTCTCAGCTGGGGTCCTCTTGTTCAAAGTCATTAAAGATCAAGTCACTACTTTCAGAAAATGCCCTGGATCTAGAAGGCATCTCAGGAAGGATCTCAGCATTTCAAAGGATATTATGGACTTCTCTCCAGAAGAAAAGAAGATTTTTAATGTAGAATCTCTCCTTCAAACCTCAGTAAGGACCAAACTCGTGGCTGTAGAAGGGCACTACAAAGATGGAAAAGTGATAAGAGAACGTCTACACTAGCTTGAAGGAACTTTCTCTGTGGAGGTGTCCCATAGATAAACACACACAGAGTGCAGAAAACTTGAAAAAGACAGTCATTTGTGTACTTGCATTGCATGAGTACTGACTGTACAGTTTCTAGTATTCACTAGGCTTCATTATAAATAAATCAACACACGACGTGAGGGCCACTGGATGGGGGCAAGCTGCTTTGTGACTCCAAGGTAGGAAGCCAAACCCCCTCAAATCTCACACACAGGTTATGGGATTTACACCACAGAATCCCAACTGCTATTTACCATGGTTTTGTCAGCAAATCAGTTCCTGGACCTTTCTCCCTTTCTGTCATTGCACACACCATCCCCAGCTGGTCAGACTGATGCGAGCCTCTTTTGTATGCCGTGCTCCGGGGAGTGAGGGAAAAGCTGGCATGTAACAATGGTGCTGTGGGATATTTCAGCTAGTAGGGCACAGTTCCTTGCCTTGCCTGGCACTTTGACCTCTCCCCTGTGTGTGCTATATTTAACATCACTCACACTCTCTGATATGCTGTCTAAGAAGACAGACATTTCAAAGATCTGGAAATACTGTTAGTAGTATTCTCCTTCAGAGACTATTCCATACCTTCTGCCATTACTGTTCTGGCACTACACGTGCAACTTGACATGCTGCAGCCGTGAGCGTTAGATAGTTCACACACACTAACAGGGAAATGATACTGGTGAACTGGTAAAAATGTTTTTGGTTTTGGTTTTTTTTTAAACACTCAATTCAATGCAGCATTTAACAGTCTTCAGAGACCTGGCCATCAGAGGGTGACATGAGCACAAATATGGATGGGTAGAACATAAAATTTCTCTCTAAGTCATTATAGTGACAAAATGCAGCCTCGGGTTACAACAAGCAATATCACAGGTATCTCTATACACATAGCTGGACAATTGCTCCACTGAAATTTTCACCTTTCTATATATGTGTAATGATTTATTTTGAATTAAGAGCCTGAAAAGGATTTATCTTTTGTTATGTAGCACAGTCAAATTTAGGTACTGAAGGTGGTTGAGCTATTTTGCAGTCTGACAGTACAACCATACAACTGCAGTAAGCTTAAGTGGGTTAGTATTTTGTTTATTTTATTCTTTCTCAGATGCGAAGACTACATGGTGCATAATACAAAATGAACCAAACAGGAATTTTGTATTTTGATGTATCACTTTAACTATTCAAAAGCCCTGACATTCTTTCTAGATAAAGATCCTAAAATGTATTTTTGTGCAAATTACAGACAGCTTGCTATACTGGTGAAATTGTGAAAAACAGTTGGATTTTTAGCTTCTATATTTATTAGGTTTTTTTTTTCCTTTGAATTAAAGACACCATTAGTAATTCTTTGTTCCCATTGGTTGCTAGGATCCTGCATAGGTAGTGGGTTGATTCAATACAACATTTGTTCGAATAATTAAACACCTGTGAAGGTAAAACAAATTCAGAGCACATTTCAAAGAAAAACAAGTTCCCAATGTGAAAACATTCCTTCAGGGGACAGAAGTTCCAATCCTATACCTAATGCAAGTCACAGAAAGTGAAGCCACATAAACAATGTCTTTATAATATTATGGTTATTTACCGTGGAAATTATGACATTTTTAAAATGTTTTATGCCACTGCATGTTACAAAAAAGTAGGAATAGCAACTCAGCAGCAATAAGCAGTACAATATTTATGCAACAGGCTCTAAACTCATCATGATGAGAAACAAATACTATGGCATTTGGTATTGTCCTCCATAGAGGATCCATATGCTATCAGCAACTCTTTACATTCCATATGCACTTCATGATGGATGCTCAAAGAGTTTTGTGAAATAGGAAATAATACATGGAGTTAGGTTTTTTTTAAATTGTTGATATACTGTTAAAAGAGATGCACCATCTTCAAAGCTTCTGATAATAGAGAAGCAGCATTTACCATTATGCTTGCAATTGGTTTGCAATGGTTGCAATTGGTGCCTTTTATAAGGCACCAGTCTGGACAGTGATGGATGGCAAAGGTTTATCGCACAGGGGGAAAAGGATGCTGTAATAAAATCTATGATGGTCTATACCTGTGTCTGGAAGATGTACTAGGCTGATATCAAAGTAATCTCTGCAAGTATTAATGTTACAAAACAGATATTGATGAATATCTAGGCCTTCTTTTTCACTCTGCTTCTATATGCGCAGAAGAGTAGAAAATCAATTCAAAATGACAGTTATCTACTAATCACTCTACTCATTAAATAATAGCATTGTCCCAGCTTTCTGATGTGCTATTTGTAAGTGCACAGTGTAATTCTGTTAAGAAAGGGACAGATCTGGTAACTCATTTACATCTGACAAGCATTTCCCAAGGGATAAAGCTGCTGGCAGAGACAGAGAAGTCAAAATCTAGTACTTCAAAGGAAAAAGTAGTAGTAGGAGGAGAAGAAGAAACACAAATTTTTGAAACTACCAGTTGCAAGTATCATGGTAAGATGGCACTTATGCTCTCCTTTAATGAAGAAAATGTACTAGTCGGTGACAAGGAATAGTCTGAAGCTATGTTGAATTAACATTGAAGATTTACATATGAGGATCATATGGCTTATTGCTCTCAGTTTGACATGAACATGAATAGGAGTTCCATGATCGGTTTTACATCAGCATATGGGCCCATTCCTGCAGTAAGCCCACACAGATGGATTCCTTGCACATACAGCCTTAGATAAGTCACTGGCACTCTGTTCAGTCATCTACTTGTCCCTTTCCTCTTTTCCCAAGGGCCACAGTCTTTCACCTCATCTTCACACCTCATCTACTTCTCGTCTCCTCACTTGAGTCTCCTTCCCTTTTTGTTACTTCATTTTTTCCAATTATGAACAATTACACTACAGAAACAGTTTCAATAAAGAAGGGAATACTGGTGTAGGCTGTGAAACTATTGGGACATTGCCATTATCATACTGTGAAATGTACTATATTCCTTCTATTCTTAAACCTTGTATGTGCTATTCACAATATGGGCTGTCTCGTGTTCTGTGCTAGTTTTTAATTTGACTCATAGGTATTTCCAGAACCTTATTATTATCATTGTTAATAATGTTGATACAAAGAATGATAACAACAATAATATGATCAAATAAAATAAAAATATTCTCTAAAAAAAGGCAGCACTCCAAAATATTTTGTTACCAAGAGCATCATGAAATAAATAAGGATGTCTGAAATACAGGCAGTTTAGCTTTCATCTTTCCTGAGTCTCATGCATTTCTTAAAATAGAATACAGGGATTACAGCAAGGGAAATTCTCCCTGTCTGTAGCCTCCAACAAAATCCTGTTAAATACTTTTATAAAAATGTCCTTCATAGTTCAAGTTGCTTAACAGAAGTTGAAGTGTTAGCCAGTAAATTCTAAGGAAGACGACACTATTTTCATACTTAATTGTATGCATATCCATAAATTAGTTCATCACTAGAATGGCAGCTTATATTTAGTAAGAAAAGCATCCATTAAAACTGCAATTTATCTCTGAAACATACTTCTGGGTGCAATTGAAACTGATAAATCTGCATAGGTAAAGACAAGTTCATAGTGTCACACTTAAGTCTAACTTGACAGATGAAGTTGGCAGATATTAGTGTAAAATGTGAAGTATTTCCAGACGATGTCTTCACATTTAGGAAAGCAGATAGAGAGGTCTGCAGGGTTATTGTCTCTTCTTAAATATCCCAGTGAGATCTTACTAACTTAACCCTAAACTTAATATAATTCATATCACTATTGTCATGCTTAATAGGCAATATCCATTACATAGAAATGAGTTTCAGCTCTTTAAATACTTGAAAACTGTGTTGGAATCAGGAAGGATCTTTATTAAAAGACTTGACTAAAATTAAAAAATGAAAAATATGCAGCAATTTACTAATGAAAATTGTAATTAGCTTTACCAATTATTTTTAAAAACAGCAACAGTTGTAAAAAGTATGGTAATACTATTGTATTGTATTCTATTAAATTGTAAACCTACTATTTAAATATTTGGTTTAAATGTATGGAAGAGTGGAAGAGGGTTGGAGCAGAAATCCAAGAAATAGAAAACATAGTTAATTATGCTGAGTCATATAAAAGAATGTTGATTTAAGGTGAATAAAACATTCAGCTCTAATCTGTCCTATGACTGTTGTGTCAGTATCTGTGTAGTTCTGCTGCAGTTAAGCTCCTGAATTATTACAAAATTGTTGCACTTGGCAGGCTAGAATATCAGTAAGAATTGGACAATGGCTGGGTGACTTTTGAAATATACAGATATTACAGAGATGATTAAAAGGGCAAATCATTTTGCAAAGTAAATTTTAGAAAAACACAGGTCTTAGAGAATTCTGTTAAGATTTTGTTTGTATGAAAATTTGATAAAAAGCAATAATTTTTAGCTTTCTTGCTTTTCCTCTTTCCTCATTTTGCCTTTCTTATAACTTTTTAAGCTGACATAAAAACAATACAAAATATGTTCCTAAGTTTCTGTTAAAAACACACACTTTTTTAAAAAAATGAAAGAAGCTGGATAATTCCAACTATTTTTGTCCATCATCCTCGTGATGTTTTTTTCTCAGTGAAGATCAGATTGCATTTAATAGGAGCAAGTAAGAAAAACTCAACCACAAGTTCCCAGGTTTGAATCCAACAATTGTTATGCTAATAAGTATTATACAACTGTCAATGAAACCAGATTCAGATGACTGTTTTCAGTCAGTTAAGTATAAAAAAAAAAAGTTTATCAAGGTTCTGCACTCAGGCTATATATACACCTACTGAAAACTGTCTGTACTTTCTATATTCTCTATACTACTGCTAGTTTAAACCTGTACTCATACAGGATACTGAGCCCATAGCAGAACCTTCTGTGAAATAATATGGGGAAAAAATAGGAGAGGACTTCAGAAGGATTAAATTTTTCATTTTATGTCTGCCCACAGCTCTTCTGGTCTCCTTTCATATGGAATGCTTTCTTTGATGGTATGCAGGGATCAAACATGACAAAAAGCAAGTCCTAGCTGAATAGCTGACTTTGAAGGAAGACGTCCATCATACAAAGCACATTTACGATGAGAAGAGCTCAGTACGAGCTCTCACTCAATGCCACACTAGCTTTGTCTTTTAGATACACCAAAGTGGTACCAGGAGAGAAAGTAAGCAGAAGATTTTCTCTATGAAATGTAATAACAGTTAGAAGTACAAGTTGTACAGGTTTTTTTTAGCATCTTGAATTTGCTTACGATAAGAACAAATGAAAAAATGTTAAGTGCAAAGTTTTAATCCAAGCTATTAGATTTTTACCTCTAGGCTTTCTGACAGTCAAGTGAAAAACTCTTAGGAGAGGGGCAGAGAATAGGAAGAATTCACCATTATATTCTCTTATATTGTTTTAGGTCAAGACAAAACAGACCAACATTCAGAAGGGAACATGGAACAAGTTTAAATGAAGCAGCAGCAGGATATTACCTCTCAAGATGTCCTTTGGTTTAAACAAAGCAGAATGAAGTGAGTTGAGAAATGTCAGCCAGAAATGCCAATAAAACAATGACTACCAAACCTTAGAAGATTCCTTTTACTATAAGAATTCTTTGAAATTTTTGCACTTTTTGAATAGCTGGCTAGTCTAAATCTAAAAAAAGGGAACCAATCCATCAGTGCCAGAAGAGTAAGTCAATATAATTGTATAGTAAAGCAATAAATAGTAATAAAGACCATAATACAAGAATTACATGTAAATAAGAGCTTGAAAATATTTTAAAAGGGGTTTCCTTTCCCTTTCTAAAAGAGGCATCTTACAATAGCACTATTGGGACCTATTACTGAGGAATACTACAGTAGTTTATTTTTAATAGGAAAAGAGTGAGAGTCTGAAGTACGAGGAATGAATGACAAAAGATTATATGCCTTGAAAATTTAACTGCCATGCTTTTTCTTTCACTTTAAAGTCTTGAATATTTGATCTAATTCTTCTAATGTCTTTTTATGCATCATCCAGGTTCTAGTAGCTGTTCAAATTCCCAATGTCCTGTCTTTCCCAGTTAACACCTAACTAGGCTTGAGAGGCATTTGTTTTATGCTTATCCAGAGAACTTTAGCTATGGCCAACTGCAGCCTGCACAGAGGATTTTTGGACACATCAGTTATCCACAAACACTTTCAATGCCTTTGACAAGGTCTGTCTGTAGCTTCTGTGGTTTTCCTGCATTATGTGTCCATAAAGGGACTTTGATTCATTCTATTTCTTTCCTCATAGAACAAGTGAGTGAGTTATGGAAAAAAAAAAAAAAAGGAAGAGAAACTTGGGCAAAACCAGCCTTGTACCCTTTGTCTGCCTATTCTCTGCCAGAACCTCCTTGTCCCTGGAGTTGGAAGATGGCACGTGTTTGCATGGAGAATGCTTGCTCTTGCCAATTCAGTCTGCAAGCACAAAACAATATGCTCCCTATTTTTTACTCCAATTCTGCCACAACATAGACCTTTCTCCATCATTACTTTGGCTTTTGACATAAGAAATGTCTCAGTTGCCTGCTCTCTGTAGGTAGCCATTAGCCATAGGCCTCACTAAGAAGACTAGACCTAACCTGTACCTGTAGAGCTGTCGGGAGTTTTGTGGAGGTTTACACATTTCAAGGGTATAAAAGGGGATACTAGTGTTCAGCTATTGAATAAATCTTTCCCCTTTTCCCTGACACAGGAGGAAAGCCATATGGCATCAAGCCTTATCTGTGTAATTCCTAGTAGACATTAAAACCCTTTATTTGGGTCCGTACAAAATATTCCTCATGAGTGCTCTGGCCAAATTGTTGCAGATGTTTGCAAACTTCATCACAGAGTTTACTTCTCTGAACATTTCTGCACTCTTATTCTAACACAGTGATTTTGAAAAATATTTACTAGGAAACGGAACTTCTCCTGTTACACCAATGAGGCTGTTACAGATACTTTTTTTTCAGTATGAGATTTTTTTCTTTTTCTTTCCCAACATCAGATCTGGCAATGTTTGATCTAGGGACCAAGGCTATAAAAGGAGAGCAGAGGATGCAGGGAGAATCATACTATCATTCTAAGTTGTGTGTTTAATCAGCAGTTCTCTGTTGTTACGTATGGGGCAAGTAAACTGTAACACATATCATGTCTGTTGACATACTACTCCGTCCCAGTGAGCTAATCCCACAGGATTCTTCTCTAGCTCACAAGCCATCTGTTCTACCTGGCATTCTGGCGTTGATGGGGCAACTCAGCGAATGCAAATTAATCAGTACAGAGCTTGTTATAGAAGAGGCATACTGCTCCTTACGGCAATGTGGCATTTTATGAGGGTATGAGGGTTAAAATATGCCTTTGCAATAATATCTTGATGGGTATATGTTGGCAATTAAAGTTGGTCTAAACTGGGGTCCTCCAGAGTGTCATTCCACCTAGGGTGGCTATGAGTAGTCTCTAAGACTTGGTCAGCTGTGGAGTTTTCCCCACACTGTACCAATCAAGCCACCCTTACAATGCCCCAGGAATGATCCAAAGAAAAGGCAACATCTCACCATCAAAAGAAACAACAGACAAGACTTTTTTCTAAGTATACCAGACAGGCCACATTTCAAGGCGTACTAACCAATCCAAACCCTGTGAGGTAAGTTACTCTCTCAAAGCTCTATAACCACACAGGAGAATTCCCAATAAATATGTGAAAAAGACACATTAGTTTAAGATGGCTAAAACTGCTATCATGAATAGCTTGATAAATCACAGAATCACAGAACATTAGGAGT
>NW_010182016.1:0-6286 GCF_000695765.1 Mesitornis unicolor
GCGGCCCCCCACCCTCCTCCCGGCCCCCTCGCTGTCCCAGCTTAGCCTGCTGCACCCCTCGGCAGCTCTTTACAACGAGAGGGAGACATGACACAGAGAGAGAAAATTAGGAAGGATGGCAGGAACCCGGAGGAGCAGGGGGCTCCGGGCCCTCAGCCCACCCCGTCGGGGAAGCTCCGCGCCGGCAGCCGGGAGCACACGGGCGGCTCTGTCGGGGGCGAATGGGACAGGGGAGGCAGCGGGCACAGACGGGATGCCACGGGGCTTCGGCGGAGAGGGAACGACCCGTTAACGCATCCCCTCGCTTTTTAATTATTGTTTTTTTAAATACTCTTGTCCCGAAATATTTTTTTTCGGGATGTAAAAAGAGGAAAAGCAGCTTTTCCTTTTTCTTTCCGTTTCTTTCTTTCTCTGCGGGATTTTCGCAGGTACCTTCCCGTCCAGCGGTCGGGCTGGAGATCTGGCAGAGCTTGCTAACCGGAGCGGTGGCTGTGTTTGCTTTTCAGCTTTGCCATGCCTTCGCAGCAGAAAGAGCAGTTTAAAGCCTTTAGAGAGATTGCTAATAGATGCCAGCTCCTTGCCTTTAGATTCTCTCCCAGCCCAGGAGGATTTAGGATGGGATTGGGAGACGAGACGCCATTTCAGGCTCCAAAACACCCTGTTTTAAAATGACTGCGGGTAAGAGGATTAAAACAATAATACCCTTCTCTTCTTGAAGGTTTTTTTTTTCCCTCTCTCCGTCCTATAGAAAAGATTTCTTCTCCCAGAGCAAAACCGTTTAGACAGGAATTAAGGGAACAAGAAAGAATAAGAGGGGGGGAGAGGACCTTTTAATTTGAGCTTGATATTTTGTACAAATTCTGACCAAAAAAAAAAAAAAGGGTCGGTCTGGCTCAGGACACCAGAAGGCTCCAAGTGGCACTTTCTTGTATTTATTTTTATTGAAATTTTTTTTTCCAGACGTTATGGGGTACGAAGTGATTGTTCCGGGAAAGAGAGGGAGGGGGTGAATCCATTTAAATCTATTCCAATCTATTCCAGCCCTCGCTCCGTCAAAGTCCCGTTGCTCCCCAGGAAGGAGGGGACCCCACCCGCTTCTGCCCGGGAAACCGATTGGGCGAAACTCGGCTCTTTGATTGCCGTTATCGTTTTTTCGGGGGCGTTTTTCGGGGTGCCGTGCCCGGGCTGGCTTGGGCACCACCCCGTAAAGCCCACGGGGAATCTCTCTTTTTGCTTTTTTTTTGGGTGACTCTGCAAATAACACCCCACACTCCACGTCTGTAACCGACGCCTTCTCTACTCCAATTCTCTACTCTAATCACAACGAGTTGAAACGGGGGACGGCGGGGAGCGGCCAGGCGATGCTTTCCAAAATTCAGCGACCCCGCTGAAATCCCTTCCTCGCCCCCCAAAGCCTGGCTGGGGGCAGTCCCGCGGACCTGGAGCTTGCAAGAGCTGGGGCACAAACCTCAACTCCGGGGTGCAAAAATCTCCTAAAGTGGCCGGCAAACTTTGGAGGGCCCCTGTGTTCAATGCAATGAAGAGGGTCCCCGTGTGCCGGGGGGGCTGTGCCCATCGAGGGGAGGGTGAGGGGGTCAGCGCGTCTCCTCGGATGTTTCTGAATTGTCGCTTGCAGCCCAGGCACAAAATCCCAGCCCCTCCGCCCGCGATGTCACCATTGTCTCGCCTTTCTGCTCACTGAGCTATTAAGCACAGGAGATTTTGGGACTGCTTCGATGAAAAAAAAATCCTTAGTTTTAATTCCCCCCCCGAAGAATTAATAAGAGTTTTCCCTCTGTCTGCAGAAAAATCTTTCCGAGCTCTCCAGCGATGCGATTTCTGCTCTTTTACCAGCCTCATAAATAAATAACTGCGCTCAATTCCGCGCGTCTTTGCGGAAACGAGTAAATAGCCCGTTTAGTGCAGCTCGGAAAAGTAACCGCAGTTTGTCCGCACAACTGATTTACCCCATCTGCCCCCCGCCCCGAGGCATCGATAGGGGCAAAACGTCAGGAAACCGGTACCGGTTGTGTCGACGTTACAAGGGGTTTCATCTCCAAAACGCGGGGAGCCGGGGGAGGGATGGGGGCTGAACGGGAGGGAAGACAGCCCCGGAAAGTGGAGGTTTGCAGAGGGGGTCCCCCCACGCCACCCCCTCCAGCCCTGCTCCCTCCCGAGCCGCCCCGTCGTCCCCGGGGCTCCGCAAACTTGCGGACGGCATCGGGTCCAGCACCAACGCTCAGCTTGGCTGGGCGAGAAATGGGTATTTGCAACCCCTCCCATAAAATAATAATAATGATAGCAAAAATAAAAATACTTCTTTAAAAAGGAGAGAATGCAGTAGAAATCGGACTTTTTTTTTGTATGGAAGTTTTGTATCGCAGAACAAAATGAAACATGAAAATACACAAATCTGCCACTCCGACTTGATCCTGCACGACGAGACAAGGTGGGGGGAATTTGTTAGTTCATCAGGTAGAAAGGACATTTTAAGTTTTCGTGATATTAACAGTAATATTTTGGCTAGCTGGCTGGGTTTATACATGTACCAAAAAAAATCTCCTTCAAACGCCATTTTTTTTTGTCTTTCCGAAGTGAACCGGGAATTTCAGGTTTCCATGTAGGCTCTAAGCACCCTCACCTGCATGACGAGAAGGACAGATGCTACTTTTAATTTGAAAACTGCTCTTTTTTTTGGAGAAAAATAAAAACTATCAGTGAGACAAGCAGGGCATAATGTTGGAAGAAAATGGCACTTTTCTCATTTCATTTAGAAACATATGCAAATTCCCTATCTCGGGTATTTTACACAGCCCCCATGCCCATACACACGGAGTTGTGTGTTTGCATTTGCACAGAAATCGCGGCTGTTTCCTTCAGAACAACTAATATCAAAGCCAAGCTGGTTATGCTTTAAACAGCTACTGCATTTACTCGCTACCGCATTTACTCCCGACTTCTCTCCCGCTTTGTTTTTCTGATTTTTATCACACCTCTTGCCAGGACAGCAAACTGTCCTAGAAATGCGGACATTTAATTTTAGGTTGACTAAAAAGAAATAAAGCTCCGTCCTTGGGAGAAAACTGCAAACACTGAGAAACCTCCTTACCCCTGCATCTACGGCAGATACAGTGCAAGACGATTTCTACTTGCCTCAAAATATAATGGCAACAGGGTCTTAAAATAGCTACTTAACTAAATCAAGGCCACTTTGCTTGGTTTTGTTTTGGGAGCGTTTTGGGGGTTTTTTTTGTGTGCGCGCTATTTGGGCATCTTTTGGGGGTTTGAAATGTTCCAGACATTGTCCAGTACTTTGTCCTCGACGCCAACCGCATTCGTGTGAGACCGAAAGGGGATTAACTTGTGAACTTTTAAAAATCAGAACTTAAATGAGAGGCAAATCTAGGCCACAGCTCATTGTGGGAACCGTTTCTTAAGCAATTAAAGCGAGAAGAAATTCCTCGCAGCCTTTTTCCTTAAAGCAGCTTTCTGAAGGATTTAAGGAGGACTAGTGTCCGGTCCATCAAGAAAGATTTAAACTGCACAGTGATATAGAAAATCTCCACTTGCTCTTATTTAAAGGGGCACTATCACCATTTCCATAAGACCCTTGACATTGTTTCTTTAATCTTGTTTATAAACTTAAACAGATTTAAAAAGTGTTTTTTTTCTCTCCCCTGCCTCCTTTTTTTCCATGAATTCATTGAAAATATATTTGATGCAGTATTTGAAAAGAGACCAAAACAGGCTCACTTTTAAGGATTTTCTGTTACTAAAAAGTCTCAAGCCCCAGCTTGCTACATTTCTCCTTTTGCTCTTGGAGGAAAGCAAGATTAGTAGGAAGAGGAGTTTATTTTTTTTTTCCCTCCGAGATCAGCTATGCAATAGAAGTTCCTTTCTCCCCAAATTAGGGAGACACAAAGCACCTTTTGCCCCCAAATTCGACTCAAACCTTCAACCAGCATTTGCTGTTTAGCACATTTTCCCTTGGCTGAAAGCAGAATTATATCCTAAGCAACCTCCTGCCATGGCAGGTTTCTTTCTTTTATTCAATCCCTTCTCTGTCTTTGCCCCACTTTACTCATGCTCTCTCCCTAAATCCTGACTGTTGTGGTCAGTTCCTACCCATATTTAGAGGTCAGCCAGTATTTCTTACAGGTTTTTCCAGTTGGAGCTACTTGGCAAGGTTTTCTGCACAGCATTAAAAAAACCAAACCTGCTGACCTTATTCCAGCAAACCCAGTTGTTCCCCCTTAAGTCTTAAAAGAAGGAAAAAAAAAAAAGAAAGTTAACACCTTGGAGTCACCAAAGCTTTTGGTGCTTATAGCTAATTAATAGCCCTAATGATATTTTTCCAAGTCCATGAATACATTATGTTTGCAATCCAAAAAGGCGTTAGCCCCATTCAAGGGTACTTCAACATCTGCTCATTTAAGGGCAATTAATCATTTTGATATATGGTTTAAAATTGACTGGTTCCAAGGGACTTTTTTTTTTGACAAGAATAACAAAGCAATTTGCCAGGAGCCATCTTCTGGACATGTTATTAGCAGAGCCTTCATCTTAAAGAGGGTTTAAAAAAAAAATCCTCAGATTTAGGTACCTGCTTTAAAGGGAACCCAACACCTTCTCTCTCCTGCTTGCTTTCTTACACCTCCTCCAATTCTTCATCTGGCCTTTCATTCCTCTGACAAGAGTTAGAAATCTCTTCCATCTTAAATCTAAAGTTTATACCTTGATTGCAGAGACGTGTGGATTTTTGATTTTGCCCATTGAGGAGAAGGTGAGCTGAATATCACAAAATATGGAGGAAGCTCAGCTCCTCCTCCTGTTTCCACCTTCTTTAATTGTGACAATAGCTCATTTTACGTGTTCGAGTAAAAACGCTTCATATTCTCTCATTGGCCTCATCCTTCTCTCAAAAGCAGCCAAGGGAATTTCTTTTTCTTGCTATTAACTGCAGTTTGTAACTGTAATAAGCCATTCCTTAGTTTAGCCTATTTTTTAAAAAAATACCTGTAAGGAATAAAATCTACCAAGAGTATTAGGTGAAAACAACCAAAGAGATCAATTTTTTCAGCCTCTGGTTCCCAGTAAAAGTGTTAGCTGAGAGAATGTAAAGGGGAAGTCTCTCCCGTGCAGGGAATTTAAAGTATAGTTATGACGGGCAGATCTACTTATTTATTTATTCAGTGAATCTCAGCTGTGTTCAGAGACTCCCCCCAAATCGGGGGCCTTTTCTAGCCCAGGAGCTGCAGATGAAGTGAAAAACAGGAGGGCATCTAGGGCAAAATGAGATAAGTGGGAAAGGTGATGAGAAAAGGCAAATAAATAGAGGAGTGATGTGCCCAGCGCCACTTTCAGTGCCAGGGCAGAGCCGGGAGGAGAGGCCCTGTTTGGCTGTGTCCCCATGGGCAATGGCCTTCAGGGTCCAGCTTCCCATGGGGACGTCCCACGCCTGGACTGCTCTGTCGCAAAGGCACAGGTGGTTTTTGTCCTTTGTTTTCACAGGCTGCCTAGAAAGAATCAGCAAAACAGAAATTTTGCAATAATAGATCAGAAATGTTCCTATTTGATGTAAAATGTTGAGTTGGTTTTTTTTTCCAACCTGATGCACCGAAAATTCCCTGTGTGTTAACACCTGGGTTGGATTCAAAGCCCTTCATCCATGACCTTCCTCTGGTCTGGGACCATCTAGTGCCTTGTCCTCATCCAATTTTTATTCATCAGTCTAAATGTTTCTCTAAAGATAAATATTGTTTGCTTTAGAAAAGGTTTTCTAAATGAGTTGAAAAGGTTTTAAAAATGTCTCCTTTACAGAACATTTGGGTTTTGATCAGGAATTTGAAGCCATCCTCAGAATAACCAAATAGCCTGGAAAAAAAAACCACCAAAAAACCCCACAAACAACAACCAGGGAATAAATGTGGCCGATTTCGATTCAACTCTGCTGCAGTTGTAGTTTGGGTAAAAGACATCTCCTTTCTCCTCTGGGGATGGAGAGCTGTGGGCAGACGACATCTCCCAGGTCAGGTGGGAGAGATAGCATCAAGAGAAGGTTGGGCCATCAACCATGTGGCCAAAAAGACCTCTGGTAGCTCCTTGGTTTTGAAACCTTCTAAGGAAAATGTAATTCCTTCCCACTGAGGTTTGAGTAATGGCAATTTAGTATCATTCCAGACCCTTCAGACTCTCATATTTTGCAAATAATCTTTCTTATACAGAGAAAAATACAATGAAACACCTGAAAATGCCTCACTGTTCAGTCAGGCCCACAGTTCAGCAG
>NW_010182016.1:6317-20891 GCF_000695765.1 Mesitornis unicolor
AGCACAGGCTGAATGTTCAGCCCATTTTCTGCTGCTGGAAGAGGAACTGGAGAGCCCTGAACTACCCAGTCTCTTTGTGAAGGGTAGGGAACGCCTTTGTGTGTCTTTTTGGGTTTGTTCTTGTTGTTGCTGTCTGGGGGGTTTTTTTGTGGCCATCACTCCCATGCATTAATTTAGGAGCTTTACAGTGGTCAACCCAGTGTGAACAAATCCACCCACCCATCTTCACAGACATCCTTCGATGATTCACCTGTGATTTTAATACTCTCCACGCTCATTGGATGCATGGTGGGATGCTGCCTCTGCCCCGACGGCATTTCCTTGCCAGAAAAGCTTTTCCCTGCTTCTTGGAGAGGTGGGGAGCTCTCCACGTGGCTGCTGTGCTCTGGTTTATTATTCACACCCTGATGGGACTTGGAGAAAGAAATGTGGGCTTGGCATGGAGAAACTCTGCTTTTTCTAGCAGAGAGTAGAGAGGAAACTCAGCCTCTGCTTCGCTCACCTTTGCAGCGCCCCATGATTCAGGCAGCTGCCATGAGCTGTGGAGATTTTTTGTTTGTTTGTTTTAGGAGCACAAAGTAAATCCAGAAGAGGATTTGCTTTCTCTGGGAATGACACGATGAACTTACCTGTATGGGTACAGGTAATGTAAGAAGTTTGATGCAATCAAAGTGTTTCTGACACTGATTTTCCCAAACCCTTAAGTCACCCTCCCAGCCCTCTGTTTCCTCTGTGAGCTGAGCTGCACTGTGGGGTGCTTTGAATCCAATGTTGCCATCTCCTTTGGTTTATCCTTCAGAGCCCCGATTCTGCGTAACCTCGCGAGAGGGATTGCTTTTGCAGCTTGGTTGCACCTAAGTGTGGACCCAGGCCCAACATAAATTGAGAGTTGTGTTATCCCAGCCTTCTGTCACTGAGAAGCTTTGGCATTGAGAGCAAACATTTGGCTCTTACCTAACACATGAGACCCAGAATTGGATCTCCCCAACTATCTTTTCAGAAAGAAGTTCAAATATTGGTCTTGTGGACATCAGTACAAGCTGTGCCTCTCCTGGCAGTGAGGCTGGATGCAGTTCAGCTCTGTTTCACTGGTGTAAATCCAAAGCAATTTATTCAAAAGCGATGATATTTATCTAGATTTACATCATTTAGCACTAAGTTTGGTCCTTCGGTAACAGATGCTCAAGTGCATGACTGCATTTATTTCCTACCTATCTCTGAGCAAAATGATAGATATGTTTCCTGGGGGATAAAATCCATCTCCCAGGCACAAAGCTGGGCTCGCCGTGTTTTCCACAGGAGAAATTTCAAGGACACAAGAGTGTGGAGGAAAATGAACTCTCCCTCCCAGATCAGGAGTGTGGCCCAGTAGCCACCCCCACCAACACTTGTGCAATAGTGGCTCCAGCCCTTGCGCTGCGTTTCAAGCGTCTGTAGGAAATGTGTTTCAACCCAGTATCCCTGCACTGGTCCCCATTATGGGGGTGCGTTGACTGCAGGCACCAGCCAAGCTGAGCCACCATGATGCCGTCTCCTGTGCCACCCCACTGCTGCAGTGGCGGGTTTCTCCAAGGTGGGGACAGAGGAGGGGAAAGAACGAGCCCCGCTTAGTTTTGGGTGACACATGACATGATGTATGTTAGGTAAACAGCTATTAGAAATGATTTGTCATTCCTCTGCCTCTCTCAGCTGCATGTAACTCTATCTCCAGACTATTATAGTATCAAATATATTTTACAAGAGTTTTACCTACAGGTGACTTGCTCTTTATTACTGGATGTAGGCAAAATCAATACTATAGTAACTAGAAGATAATTTATTTTGCTTTTTGAAACATTTTTCAACAGTGGGAGAGCAGCTAAACCCTGCAAAGCTATGATTAAGAACCACAAACTCTACCTTCCTTCTCTTCTCCCCCGCCTAACCCATTTATTGATGTAAACAGGTAATTTCCAAACCCGGAACATCATCCTGAACAGCCACTGCTGGTGTACGGATTTCTTTCTATTTTTTTTTTCCCCTCGCAGACAGATAATTCTTTAAACTTGGGTAATTTCAAGGGGGAATCAACTTAATATAAATGTACCTGTCAGTGGTTGAAATAGAAGCAGATTCTGCCCTTTCAATAAGGCCACTTCTGCAGTCCCACACTAGGGAAAAATCAAAAATTGCTGGGAACTGATAATGCATTCCTCCAGCTCTGCAGCCCTGGTGGAGTTCAGTCAGGCCAAATACCCCAGCTGTTTTTATATGTTTATTTTACCTTCTGATTTATTTTGAAGGTCATATGATGCAAAGATGCTGGAGAGAAAATGCTGCTTCTTTAGTGAGGTTGGTCCCTAAGTCACAGCTCTCTGCTGCTGGCGATTATGCCACAAGGGAAGGACAACTCAGCCTTTGGATGCACAAGTGAGCAGAAACAGATGACATCTGGATCCCACAGCAGCCTGGGGTTTTACTCACCCTCCTGTGAGGGTGAGGAGCAGGACGCCAGCTTTAAGGAGCTACAAGTCCATAGGGTATTATTTGCGCCTCCCAGTTTGTGAGCTGCTGCTCAGACTTCGTACCTCTGCCTCAGCCCAAAGCAAGAAAGCCCAGGGCATCTTGGCAGCTTGCACATCTGAAGGGAGCAAAAAGGAGCAGGAGGTGTTGCTTTGAGAACTGGTGGACAATTTTTGTGTCTACCCATCCTTCCAGGTGGGAAATGTGGACTAAAACGTTGCCACAGAAATAAGTCAGAAAGAGAGGAAGGTCCAGTTTTGGGTTGATCCACTCTGAATTTGAATAATTGTGATTTTTTTTTTTTAATGGCTGCAAAACATCCATTTACAAGTCAAGTAAAACAGAAGTAAATTGTATTTCCCAGTGGAAATCTCATTGCTGTCAGAGAGCTGTATTTCTGTCATGTGGCTTCACTCTGGGGGCCCCCCAGAGGACATTGCATTGAGTTTAGTTGACTTTTTTGGTGCATCAAGGGAATCTGCCTGACCTTTGGAAATGCAGCCTTGCTAGAAAGCAGGAGCGGCAGAAGAGGTAAACCAGGCTGGAAAGCCCTAAATGCACCAGAGAGACACGGAACTTTGCGTTTAATTTTTTTATGACAAAGCAAAGGGAAAATCAAATCAAAACAGATTTTCAGAGCACTGAAATTCTTTTCTTCTAAAAATTGATGTCCGGTCGGATGGAGCCTCGCTAGTGAGAACCCATGGGTCATCTCCCTTGGCTTGGGGAAATCTTGCTTTATTCATATAATGTCACTCTCATTGATTTTTTTTTTAAATGTTGATTGCATCTATTAGTCAGAATGGCTTAACAAAAGATAATTTAGGTAATGTGCTATCATGGGTATTTTTCCTGCATGGACTCAGCATCCCTTTGGTTTTAATAAAACTTCTCAACTAGCTGCTGCGTATCAAGTCAAATGAGCACAGGTGTTTGCTTAAAGACATACATATGCATGTATTTGTATAACTATGTTCACATGCACACACAAGTGCAGGTGTATAATTTACACTCTCCAGACTGTGTTATTTATCATCTGGAATGTCTTTTTATAAAGTCACAAGCCTTCAAAATCACTCGATCTTGCAAAAATTCTGATATAAGAGTCTCCTGGTGACAAGAGGGATTTTTAGGGTTTCTTTATAATAGGTATTATCTCTCTTAATGAAGTCTAATTTGCTGTTTTGAAGTGAAGAGCCCGATTTCCTCACTCCATATAAGTAAGGATGCTTTTTTATGTCTTTTTTTCAGGGTCACACACACCGAGGTTCACAGGGCAAGGAGCCCCCAAATCCTGCAGCCCAACGAGGTGCCTCGTGTATGCTCGCAGCTTTGCTACAAGGGCTGGGGGTATCAAGGCATCACCCTGTGACCCCCAAAATAAATAAAAAGCAGGAAGATGTACAGAAATTCCCACAGGATGGAAGTAAGTTGCCTGTCAGGAGTTTTGCCGGATTTGAGTTCAGATTTAGTTTTTTCCCTGTCACTCATCCCTGCGTTTGAAACAGTCTTGTCACACAGGAGGGGTTGGTAAAGTGCAAAGCCCCTTCGTGCTTTGATTTGGGTAGGGTTTGGATTTTATATATCCCATATATATAAATCCTCAGGTTTTTGGAGGTACTCCACCTCCCGCCAAAAGAAGCCAGGCTGTTACCAAGTGCTCGGAAGGCCTGCAGGCAGGGGAAATTATGTACCATTACCATTAGGTGCCTAGTCTTAATTTCTTTCCATTTTATTTAAAGCTATTTTGCAAGGGTGTCGTTATGTGAGGCTTTTCCATTTTTCCCGTTTCCTCTCAGACTCATGGCAGAGCTGGCCCAGCACCTAGCTCTGGCTGGTGGGGACATCACGTCAGGACATTCCAAGATTTAAGCATCTCCCAAAGGTGTAAGGCTGAGGATTGCCAGCCCCTTGCACAGCTGGCCGGTGTTTGACTAAATTAGAAGCCATTGTCTCCCAATGCTGGACTGGAGAAATGCTGTGTCCTCTTTTCATCAGGGTTTGCTGATGATGATCCAAGTTTCACTCAGGACAAATGCTGCCCAAACCCCACCGAGGTCTTGCTCGCCTTTCTTTCGCCAACCCCAGCCGAATTTCACTCATTTTGGAGGAAAGTCGCTGGTGGGAGTCTGGGAGGTGGCGGTTCAGGCGGTCTCACCCCCTCCGCTCCACCATCCACCGTTCCCACTAGAGGTCTGGCCATCTCACATTCACAACATGTCCAGCAAAGTTTGTGTCAGGGGGTTTAAACTTTAGATTTGTGTGACCAAGGAATTCCCAATTCTGTTGCATGTGTTCCCCTGTCTCTCCCTCTCTCCCCCGTCTTTCTCTTGGCTGTGAAACAGCACAAGGAGACTCTTTGTATGCTCCTAATCCTGAAGCAACACAGCTTTAGCAACATCCAGGGATAAAAGCACCATCAAACCACAACTTTATGGGGGCAAATCTCCTCTAATCCCTCGCTTTAGCTAAACAAAGCTTCTTGCCCTAATCCGCTATCGCTTTAAAAAAAAAAAAAGCTCAGATTTTGTTTTTAGTAAGAAGATGATCCAAAGGACTAATTTTAAGAGAGACTAACCAACTCTGACAGCTTTTAAAATAGACGACAAGAAAATAGATGCAAACTTCCCTCTCAATTCAAGGGTTTTCAGGCTATGCAATAAGAAAAATATCCAGGGTTTAACTGCTTTCCTTTAAGCTCACTCTTATTGTATTAAATGCTCTGACCAACTCAGATTCAAATCACCAGGCCTAAATGCCATTTGATCTTTAAAAAGAGAGTTAAAAAGTGTGCATACTATTCCCAGGAAGGCAGTCCAAGGAAAATCAATTATCATAAACAAGGATTATATTACACACACAGTCAATATGGAAAAACAAACACGACGCTGATAATGGGCTGCTGAAGTGGCTCACATCTGAAGCCACTTTGATGGCGTTAAAGATAATTCTTTATTAATTTAAGGATCGGTGTGTGTAAGTATGGTGGTGGTGAGTAATATTGCTCTGAAACACTCAGGCCAAGATTTCACTCCAAACCTGAACCAAATCTTGACTTTTTCTTCCTTTTAAAAATTTTCTTTCTTGCAGGAGGTAGAAGTGCTACATTCTGCCTTGGGGGCTTTAGTGCATGTGTGTGGTTTAGCGCTGCTTGGCTTCAAATGTGGGAAAATGCTGGGTTGGGGAACTCCAGGGAACTGCTGTGGTTCCTGGGAGACCCCACTGGTTTCAGTCCAGCTGTGAGCAGGTGCCCATCTCCCTCCCATCTCATTCCCTCGGTGTTGCAGGAAACCAGCTAAACCCATTGGTTTCTTCCACTGATTTATATCTCTGCACTTGGCAGGATGGGGTTTTTTGGGTTTCCATCAGTATATAGCCTGGCATTCAGCAATCTGCCTGGAGGATGAGGAGGATGAAGAGAGGGGTTGTTACGGCATCATAGTTTCATCCTTACTCATGCTTTGCTCTGGAGGAGCAGGGGAAAATCTGCACCCACATTTTTCCACCGTGTCTGATACAGTCTGAGCACCTCGCTGATGTGAGGAGAGGGACATTACCATGGCTTTGCCCTTTGGTGAATTTGGGCAGGGAGGGATGGATCACAGAATCACAGACTCACAGAATGGCTCGGTTGGAAAAGCCCTCTGAGATCATCATGTCCAACCGCTCCTGTCTACCCCCTAAACCATATCCCTAAGTACCTCGTCTACCCGCTCTTTAAATACATCCAGGGATGGTGACTCCACCACCTCCCTGGGCAGCCTGGTCCAGCTTCTGACGACCCTCTCAGGAAAGAACTTCCTCCTTATCTCTAACCTGAACCTCCCTTGGCACAGCTTGGTGCCGTTTCCCCTTGTTCTCTCCCCCATCACCTGGGAGAAGAGCCCAGCACCCACCTCTCTACAAGCTCCCTTGAGGCAGTTGTAGGTGGTGATGAGGTCTCCCCTCAGCCTTCTCTTCTCCAGGCTAAACAAGCCCAGTTCCCTCAGCCGCTCCTCATCAGGCTTGTTCTCCAGACCCCTCCCCATCCTTGTGGCTCTTCTCTGGACTCACTCTAGAATCTCAAAATCCCTCTTCTAGTGAGGGGCCCAGAACTGAACACAGCACTCGAGGTGCGGCCTCACCAGTGCCGAGTTGTGGGGTTGCCCACCTGTTCACTCCCATGCTGTGACCCTGTGCCAGAGCAGGAACTGGGCCTTTTCTTGAGCCTTCCTTCAAGCTGGCTGGGGAGCAGAAAAAAAATAAATCAAAAGAAGTATTTCTGTCCCCAGGGGAATTTCAGCACTTCTAAATGTGGTTTGGTGAAAATTTCACTGGAAGTCAAAATTCTCTGCAGATAACTTTGGTATCGTGACGTCAAAGGACATGAGTAAATACCGAATGTGGCACGAATATGGTACTAAATAAAACTGCAGCTATGGGACTATATTTACATAACATAAAAGCAGAAGTTATATACGGTGAGGAAATTCCTCCTCACGTGGAAAGTTGCTGAAAGGAAGCACATTCAATGCTCAGTGCGCTGAGAAGGTCTGGGCAAATTCTTTGGATGTTTTCCCATTGTGGAAGGTTGTTGAGCAAGACATGTTTTCACCACATGTTGGCTGATCATAGTCAGGCAGGGAGCAGATCCTCCTGAGGCATTGGGAGCATCCCCCATGGAGCCAGCTCATGAGGGATGCCCCAAATCCCTTGTTGTTGCTGCTCATCCCAGTCTGCACCAATGACTGTGGACCTGCTAGAAACCCACCTGTGACCTCCAAGATGCTCTACTTGGTGGTACCCGGTGCTGGCATTGCACCCTACTGGGCACACCTGACCCAAGTATGCATCCTTGAGAAGGAGCATGTTTCCCTGCAGCCTCCACCACCACGGAGCAGGAGCTCTGTCCTGGACTAGAGACGTGTATAACCTTTGGCTAAGCCCCACAAGACCTCCAGCTTCCCTCTGCTCAGTCATACTGAAAGGGCCTTTTTGAAGTCTGCCCGGCGTTGCAGGGTATGTTTGCCCTCAGAAGGTGCATGAAACTGGTAAACACCAGTTCTGGATGAAAATCTCCTAGGTCCATATCCTGTCAGCCTTCAAGTTTCCCTTTCTCATTGACCTGTACCCAGAAGTGACTCCTGATTTAAATAGCAAATAGTAGCTGTCTTTCCCTCCACACCTAAGCTGATTTCTTTTCTTCCTCCCAAAGTGAGGTGGGATCTTTTCATGACACCCTTCAGAGCGGCTGTGGCGCTGTGGAGGTGAAGGGAAGGCAGCAGAGATGGGAAGGGCCAAGTGGAGCCCCTGCCTCAGCCTATGCAAGGAGCCTTTGGTGGTCCTGCTTTTCCCTCCACAGATCCAGGCAGTGATGGTTTGCCACCAGGTAATGATGACCCTGAAGAAGTGTCACGGCACAGGGCTGGGATTTTTCGGAAGCAGCCTTTGCTTTGGCCAGCACAGGCTGATTTTACAGCATCTTGAGTCACTTGCTGATTTTGTTGTGTATTCAGCAGCAGACATGGAGCAGGGAAATCCCAGTGGAGAAGAAGGATGATCAGTAGGAAACTTTAACACTTTGAAACCTAGAGCATCCCCAGAGCAAACATACACACCTCCGTCCTAGCCCCATGCTGCAGGACCAGGTTGAGCTGTGGGTCGGGGCTGGCAACCCATGATCAAGTCCAGGAGATCAAGGCTCAGATGGGAAAAAGCTTTTGAAAGGCAATAGATGGAGATTTTTCACAATATGCTTATACCCGTTGGCCTTTGAGAAAGCTGTGATTGTCACATGCTCTAGGGAACACAGCCCTGAGCCTTTCCCAAAACAGCCACGAGAAGTCAGCAGGTAAAAGAGGCTCGAAAGAGCTCAGCTGAGAGTTGTGGAGGTAATGGGAGATTTTCTGCCCTGCTGATGGAGCAGCCTGGGAGAGTTTCCACAGGTCACTGGTACTTTGCCTTTTCAGTGCTCTTCCACTGGAGCAGGACAATGGGGAAAGCGCCTTCATTTGCTTTTGTGCTAATGAAGTCAAACAAGCATCAGGGAATTTGCACTGGGGCTCTGTCTTAGGAGTTTGATCTGTATTAAAAAAAAAAAAGGACCGTTCTTTGGGTAAAGCTTATCCCAAAAAGCATCTGGTCGACTGAGGGCGTCTCCTTTGTTTTCAGAAGTTGGGTTGTGACTGGGAGTGGGGGATTTTTGTCCCTAGAATTAGGTTTGAACCTATATTTTGTCTCTGTTCAGGGAGAATGTGGGAATATCTAGTTTGAGCTCACTGATGGTAACCAATCTGTTCGCTGAAAAATAAGTTACAGAAACCTCCAGCCTGGCCTGCAATCCCATTTGTCTTCCACCCTTAAATCTCCAGGTCCAGGAGTCGTGTGATGGTGCTAGACTCTCCACTTTGTCTTTTAATCAAGCTGCATGTATCAATTTAAAAGTCTGAAAACCAGAAAGGAAAGGTGTGAAATTTTGCTTTATTTTTCTTTCTTATCTCTTGACTTGAAAGTCCAAGCTACGGACAAAGGCACCGAACAATCTGGTGGGAACATTTCGAGGTTTAATACAATATCCAGTGTGCTGAGATATTTTGTAAGGCTGTAAAATCCACTCCTTTGTTGTATATATGAACCTGTCTGAAATCTATGCAGTTTGCTGTATCACTGCTCCTGCGATATCACTTCTGTTTTTCACCCTAACAAAGTGACTGGGAGCAGAGTTTAGGCCCCAGATCTTGAGTCTGCAGCCCAGAGCATCCAGCTCTCGTCTTCAGCCTTTTCTACTCTCTATTGCTTTTCTTAACATTTGATGCGAATAGCTCATAAAAATCTGCAAAAAGCAAGCAAGCAGGAAACCCAAACATGTCCCCGTTGCAGCAAACGCTGGAAGAAATAAATTTAGCTGAAAAATCCCTGTCTTGGTTTTTTGTTATATTTCTTTCTCTTGGATAAGGCAGAAGAAGGGGGAAAAATTAAAATCCCTTGGTTGCAAAAATGCCTTCAGTCAAGTTCTCTCTCTTACTGACAGCTCAGTTCCAGCTACAGGAGTCTTAATGATATTTTGGCCATAATGCCGAGAGAAGCAAGAAAGCCCCTTCAGACACCAGCAGCTTTCACCTAACTGGAGCAGTAAGCAAGACAGCTGAAATGTATCTTTGACCAGGGGCAGGGAAAAACAGTTTGTTGTGGTGTCCCTCCTCCTCCCTGTGTCCATCTTGCTGCATGGGCACTGCGGGCACTGGTGGCACACGTGTCCAGTGGCTCCGGGCAGGATGCAGGCTTGGTGCTATCTGGTGCTCCTCTCACCAGGGTATCTTCTTCGCCTGTCCTGGAGGTGTGTTGGTAGGATACAGTGGGGGACATCTTTGGCTTTTTTATTTGTATGGGCTGTGAAGGTGTCCCATGGCTGAAAACCCCTCTCTGGTCACCAGCAACATGCATTTCCAACGACCCCTGTGGAAGGAAAGTGGGTGGCTTCTGGCCTGCAACTGGCTCTGGTGTCACAGGTGTCTGTCCAGCTGGCTGTGACACTTTATGGGCTAAAACATTGGAAACTCATATTAAACTGAGGTTAAGCTAGGAGACAGCGATCTGCTGTCCTCCTAAGTGTGGTTCTTAATAGCCAATCTGTAGAGGTGAAGCCCCAAAAGAAGAGTGTGTCATACTCCCAAGGCTTTGGGTGTTCAGTGAAAGTAACTTTAAAAAATGATCTTTTACCCCTTAATCAAAGTCTTTATCCATATGTTTTACTTGCCTTTAAACCCCAGCTGGAGCCGTTTGCAGATCTCTTTTGGCTACTGACTGATGATCCTAAGTAATAAGCACTAATGTTTGAGCCTCAAAATCGCTCACGAAGTTGCAGTCTGATAAAGCCATCTGGTTGAAATCTGTCAGTATTTATTATCCACTGGAAGTTTCTTTCTGGACAGCTCTGATGCTGTCTTTCATTATCATGGAGAGCTGATCATATTAAACTAATTAGAGGGAATAGCTGATGACAAGTTCCTTGTTAATCTGCGATCTTTTTTTGAATCAGACTTAAGGTCATTCTCCAAGGCCTAGATTTCGGAAACTCCTAGCAGCAGTTGTTAGCTAGATTAAAATATTTACAAATCTGTACATCTTTTGTTGCTTTAATTGGGAATTAATAAGCAGGGATTTGTTGGACTCAAATTCACCGTTGCTTTAGAGGTACTAAGTGCTTTTCCCATGTACCGCTTACACCACATGTGGTGGATAAGAGGGTCTTTCACACATTCAAGTTTGCCAAGTCAATCTTTCTTAGTCAATGTTAGGTTGCCCTTACATCAACATAATTTGTTTCCCATCTCTATACTTAGACGTACCAGAAGAATGCCAGTCTAGTCTGTAGGAGCAATGAAACAAAACTTTCCAGACTACTAATGTTTCCTTAGGGCCAGACTGGTCCTTGCCTGCATCCCTAGAGGCACCTGCAGGCAGATGGGGCAGTTTGCGAGGCCAAGATCAGGCAGTTCAGAAGAACCTCCTGATTGAGAGGTTGGCGCCCCTGTGGTGAATAGCAAGTGGACTGGAAGGAGTCAAGATCTGGGGATGGCTGGCTTTGGCTCTGCCTTCCTAGGCTGCTTGCTTCAGTTTCCCTGGAGCTAAAGACAATCCCTTACAGGGAGGTAGGAGAGAAATCTTGGTGTTTTACTTCTGGTTGGAATCCATTTTCTGTGGATAGGACTTTTTAGTTGTTGCCTGGCTACATCCAAAGTTTGGAGGACACAGATCCATCATTTTCCGTTGCCTTCAACACCCTAATGTTACCTCTTCTCCCCACATTCTGCTGCGAGACCTGAATAGCAGCTTCTCTGCCATGTCAGATTAACTTCTCACCTGCGTTTTTCCTCCCATGTGGATTTCCAGGAGATGAAGCGTTTGCCTCTTAATGTTTATAAAGCCTGGTGAGGACACTGCTTTCCAATTATCTCCACACTTTAAAAATTATTCTCCTATGATATGATGTAATTTATAGCTTGAGCTTACTGCCAGGTCCCTAGGATGTAACGTGGTATGACTGCCTCCATCCATGCAAACAGAAGCAACTGGAGTCCTTCCCTTAGGGCTTACTCAAATACACTATATTTAATAAGAGTTAATCCCTTTAACACAGTTGCTGGCCTTGCCTTTTAAAATTGGATTAAGACTGATGCACTATAGAGAGTTTTTAATGCCAATGAACTCAACCTGTTCTAGAAAATGGAAGTTGTAAACACGGTATGGATGCGAAGATCAGCCTAACCCTAGGAATTGGCCTTGGGAAGAGCTGCACAATGGCCTTTGTCACATCTTTAACTCCACAGGACCCGAAGGCAAATCTGCAGACAGATGAGCAAGGCTATGCAGAGTTCAGCTGGTTCCCTGCCACATAATTAAATGGCAGTTAGGCAGAGAAAACACTTCCAGTGCAAGTGTCCTGAAGAGGAAAAGCACCAGCAGCAAGAGACTGGAGCAGTCAAGCCCTAGAAGTGATGTTAAGACTCAGTAAAACCATTGCAGATCTGAATTATTACAGGGAAGGAAAAGTGAAGCAAATACAGTGTGTGCATGTGGTGACTGGCCAAGGACTGTGAGACTTGTGGGTTAGAGAGAGCTGTAGAAGGAGTAGTTCTCATCTTCCTAGAAAGCACTTTGAGAAAAAATCCTGAGTTACATCCTTTTGGGTTAATTTTCTGATACGTTTAGATACACTTTTATCCCATATTTGGGCACAAAGTGTTTTACTTATAAATTTTACTTGTAAGGATGCATTCAGATTTGAGCTTGAGGGGATAAATGAAGGTTTAGCCCTTACTTAGCACTCTGGTTTCCTGAACTCTAATTTACTCCCCTCCACAGCACTGAAGTTTTCCATCCAATCTCTTTTTCAGAGCATGAAGAAAAAGAAAATTAACTAAATGATCGTGCCTGGATCTGTAAATGCAAATGGGGTAGGAGGGAGACGGTCCTGTGGACAACACCTGGACTCCACGACACCGTCGAGACTTGTGACAGGGCTGGGCTCCCGATACCGAGCAAGGCTGGATGCTGTGCAGCTGGGACTCGGCTTGATTTATTTCCTCCATCCCTTTCATGCTATTTCTAATGTCTTTTACTTTCCGAAGCAGTAAGGGGAGAGAGGTGTTTGCTTAGCCTCCTCCATTTGCCCTATCATTTGTAATACGAAGCCATAAAATTAAACCCAGGATATCTCTAGCCTATTGATAGGCATTGGCAATCTCAGATACCTTCCCCTAAATGCAAAGGGCAGCTCCCTGACACAAGCAACTGCTGAACTGCAGTGGCGTTTGGATGGGGTGGGGGGAAAGGAGTAAACAGACCTGGGGAACTCCAGTTTGACATAAAAAACAACGTGATGGATAGTCCACAGTGACCACTGGCTCCAGTGGCTGGAGGACAAGAGGAAAAAAAAAAAGCAAGCAAGAAAAAAACCCAGGACAAGCAATCTGCAACCAGCCTAGGAAGATTACTGCCATAAAAGCAATGCTGGAAGGGGCTAGTTATCAAGTGGAAAACAAGAAAGTACAACTAGCTCCCCAGTCACCAGATTTAGGGGACTCTGGTTGGAAGGTTCATACTCCGGTGGGCCATTAGAGCAGAAACAGAAATGGATGCAGTAATCCAGAACATATTGAGTCTCTAGGTTACCATGAAATATAATGCAGGGAGAAATGAATTATTTTCCAAGAGAAGCTGTAGAAAGCACATATATAGACTTTTTTTTATTGCAACTGTGTTATCAACAGTCTCTCTTAATAGTCGAAAACAGCTTCTTATGTTTTTTATAGAGTTTTAAAGATCCCTCTGGACATGTCTGGAGGGGCTGGACGCGGGGAGCTGCAGGCAGAGGAGAGCGGGAGAAAAGAAGGGAGGTAAGCGCTGTCAGAGTGAGCATGGCACTGATTTCCTCGAGCTGTCTCGTTATCTGGGTATGGTGCTGCATTATGTTAATTCTGCCTCGTTCCTTGCACAGAAATAACAATACACATCGTCTTGGTTACGCGTGGAGCCTAGCAAACCTGGGTGCTTTCCTTTGCACGAGATGCATGTCTCCAAAAAATAGCTGAAGATCAAAAAATGTGCCTTAATGCTGTTTCTACCTACCCTAAAGTACCCACAGGTAGAAAAGCAGCTGCAGGAGCCTGTGGAGAGCTAAGCTAATCCTGATTTCGGAAGTTCAGTATCATCTCCTCGTTCTCCTAAGTCCACATTTAAAGAATGAAAGACTATAATTAAATCACTCTTATTACATTGTTGGGACTTAAACCGTTTGGGAGTAAAATTATTAAGGCAGATCTAGATGGTTTTTATCACTTTTTCCATACACAAGGAGCAGTTTTGTACTTTAACATCTGTATCCACTTCTAATGTCAACATCTCATGAAAAAGCTGCTGTTGGTGATACAAAGTTTTCATAAAATGAATCTTGAGATTATAAAAATAATGTGTAGTAAAGTCTCTTTGGCCTCGTCATCTGACTTCTGAGAGACTGTCCTGTGTACATGTCATGTTTGCAAGGCTTTTTGACAACCATAGGTAAAGCAAAGAGGAAAGGGAAGGGGAAGGAAAAGGAACAGGAAAGGGCTAGACCCCAGGCTAACTGAATTTCCCATCTCTCAGGAGCTGAGGTTTGCGGAGACCAGAGTCAGGGATTCAAATCATGAGAGTTCACAGAAGAGACTTTTAGTCACAGCAGAGTCCTTCCAGGAAAAAAGTGCTGAGTTCCCATGGTGGAGAAAGCATGCAAAAGCATGAAAATCACTTTGCTTTGCAAGAGCCTGCCTGTGTCTGGAATTGGGCAGCTGCCACCAGAAGCAGCTTCTGAAAGGTAAAGACTGCTGCGTGCAGAAGCCAGTCCACCCGCCAACAGTGCAGAGATATTGGCTTCAAACCACACAGTTGGACTCCTTGGAGTAAGTGAAACGTGAAAAAATCAGTTTAAAACTCAGAAATTCTCTCTCAAAAAAAGAATTATCTCAATCAGAAAATGTGCTTGATATTCTCTGTCTGTCCACCCAGCATCACTGTGTTGTCTTTTCCCTGTCACTCCACAAATTTGTTCAGCAG
>NW_010182016.1:20915-27960 GCF_000695765.1 Mesitornis unicolor
AGCAGGAGAGCTCATAGCTGCAGTTTTTACTCTGCTTCAATGTTTAAAAAGTACCTTAATCTTAATGGATTTCTTAAAGTCCAGTTGATGTTATACTCAGTAAATAGCATAGCATAGAATAGAATAGAATAGAATAGAATAGAATAGAATAGAAAAGAAAAGAATAGAATAGAATAGACCAGGACTGTAAACAGTCTCATTTCAGCCCTCTATGGAGAGAGGCTGATGATAGGATGGACTAATATATACAAAGTGAATTTTACACTAAATACAGAGCAAAATATTTTCAGAGACCCAAGCAGTGATCTGGCATACTGTGCAGCCTAAATTGTTGGGTATTTTTAATAGCCAAACAGAGAGGTGCCTATCTCAGCTCAGTTGTCCCCCTGCCAACACATGGCCCTCTACATCAGCCTGCAGCCGTGTGGATGGATGGGAACGCCAGCAAAAGCCCATTAGGAAGCCATGGGACGCCAGTGTGACAGCGTGGTGGGCTGAATCAGTGGACGGGTGGCTGTGCCCTCTTCCCCGAAAGGAGGGGGCTTCTCCAGCCACCAGGTATCCCGAGGAACAGAGATCACAGCATGGCACGTGCTGGAATTTCTTTCTTGCTGTGCCAGTTTCCAGGCCTTGTGGGAGCATTTGTGGTGGTGGGGGGGGCAGATTGGCACAGATTTATATGCCAGGCTTGTCTCTAGCTCTGACTCTGCTGTTCCGCCTGGGCTTCCTTCATTTAGAGTCCTTTGTTACAAAATGTAATGGATATCGCCCTAGGAGCCATTTTCAATTGCTCGTGACGACGTAAGAAACAATTAGGCAAAGCATATTTTTGTTTATATCCTCACTGCCTCCTTTCTCGGAGAGATTTAGAGATCCCTGGTTGGTTTGGTTATTAAAATGTTGCTCTTGGAGGCAGGATCTGAATGAATCTCGCAGGGTGCACTGTGGTCGCGCCTCCTCCTGGGCTGGGTAGGGCTTGAAAAAGGAAGGTAAAGGGGGAGACTAGAATTGAAAAGAATGGGAAAAATGGAAATAAAAAGAATTTAATTTTTTTATTTGCTTCAAAAAGCTTTCCAAAGCCACCCTAAGGGCAGTTTGTAGGCTGATGTTTTTTTACTGAGAAAATCTGCAATGAGCGCTTCAAAATGTACCAGGCTTTGACCTGGGACTGAAATCCAT
This sequence comes from Mesitornis unicolor, assembly GCF_000695765.1. Taxonomy (NCBI): domain Eukaryota; kingdom Metazoa; phylum Chordata; class Aves; order Mesitornithiformes; family Mesitornithidae; genus Mesitornis; species Mesitornis unicolor. The sequence goes on from NW_010182016.1 coordinate 22,095, forward strand.
ATTTCAGTGCTTGTGGCTGGCCAGTCAGAGCCATTTGGCAGAGAAATCAGGCAAGGGTAGAAAAAGCAATGGAGGGTGAGGTGGGAAGGGGAGGCAATACTGGTCCCTGAGCTGCCGGGTGGTGATGCTCAGGGAAACTCATGGCTTGGGCTGTCCATTCCAAGCTGGGCTGAAGGCTCAGTGCAGTGGGATGTGCCTGGACACAGGCTCCTGAGCAGGTCCTCTGTGTGTTGTGAAGATGAATAATGGGATTGATAGAGAAAGGAGGCCTCCTTCTGCCTATATTGGCCTGTCTCCTTCGAAATGGCCCAAATAACGGGGTTGCTGTAGTCATCCTTTGGGAGGAAAGCTCTCCATCTATTATTGTTTGCCTGGAAATGGACCCTACATATAAACACAAACCCAACCGAGAGCAGCCAATGCCAGCGGTGAAATACTCTTGCTGTCTGCAGGCAGACACAGCGCAGCCCCATGCCCCCATTAGGGAGGGCAGACCCCTTCCTCAGCTTAACGAGTCCAGCGATCTGCATGCAAACAAGGGCGGGTGGGGAGGGGGGAGCATTCATCACTGCAGAAAAGGGCTCGGAGATGCTCACAACACATGGCTTGTCCTTGGGAAATTGTAGCCGGAGGATAACATAGCATTCGGACCTTCATCTGGCACAGGGAATAAACTGGAAGCTGCCTTCCTCAGTCATTTCAAATAAATCTCAGTTACTGATACAAAAGGCTCCCAGGGGGTCATTGATAAACCTCAGTGTGAAACCCAAACAGCACAGCTACCTCCTGGTGAGGCAGGAGCAGGTTTAGAATGGGTTAATTAGAAAGATAATGAGCTAACAAGGCTTCATTTCTGTTCAGTGGCTCAATGAGGAATTCATTAGAGAGGCTTAATCTAACTGAACAATCCCAGGGCTTAGAGAGATTGCCCATTGATTGCCAGCCCAAACTGTTTATTTACAGGTTTTTGCTGGCTGAAAGGTCTCATTCCTTTATTTCTAAGGCCATTTTGATGTGCTGTAAGGAGACATGTGTCCCCAGCAAAAAGCAGAGGCAATAAAAATCTGGCAGTAAAGCCAGATGGGAAGGAAAATGGGATCGATGTTCCCAGTAACACCAACCATCTAATTTCAGTGTTTTCCCCCAGCTGAGGATGTGGCCAGGTGAGTTTATATGTAGGGTTTGGGTGCTGCTGGGGAGAGAGGAGAAAAGAAATGTTAGGAGAGGAAAAAAAAAAAAATAGAGCCCAAATGCCAAGTAAGTGGGGAGAGGGGCAGAATCTGATCCCTCCAGGCTTTTCTCTGTTTCTCACTTGATTGCATAAAGTGTCTGTCATTTTGGAAGTATTTTCCAGGGGCTCTCAAACACCCTGGGGAACCTTCCCATCTTGGGAATGTGAGGTGCCTCCACAGGCTCAGGGAGAAGCCAGGAATGTGCCACTGAGGGAAATTTGGGAATTCAGTGTCTGCAGACAACCCCTCTTTCTCCTTAGCCCTCTGGCAGCTCCTCTTCTCTCCCTTCATGAGCACCAAAGGCAGGAGGTGGGACTTCGGGCTGGAAAGGCTGAGGCATGGGCACCTTTCCCACTAGAGGACCTGAGTCTCCAGCACATCAGGCACTGGTGAGATCCACTGCAGCCCTTTGCGGTTCCCCGTGGTCTGGTTTTCATGTTTTCACAAACTAAATCAATGCTGGGCTGGGTTGCATGGAAGTCCCAGGAGAATTCCCCATTGCCTCTGGTAATACCTCTCTCCTGAGAATTGACAGTTCGGTAAAATTTCAAGCCAAAACCTCTGTTAATGCACCCTTTTGATGATCTGGCCCTGTTTCAGAGTGGTTTCTTTCACTGTTATGCTCGTTGCTGGTTTTTGGTTGTTTTTGTTGTTTTGTTGTTGGTGGTGGTGGTTTTTTTTTAATCTGGAAGAAGAGCTGTGCTTGAAGATCAACCTGATGCGGTTCATGTCCAGGAATTCTGTACCAGAACTTCCACCAAAATACAATTTTGAGGTCTCAAGTTTGTTCACGACCTCACTCACCCATCTAATGGTGTTTTTTCGCAACTTGTGACAGGACTGTATGTAGTGGGAAAATCACTGTCCTGGACAAGGGGTCAGGCTTTCTAAGGAGAGACAGCATCTTTGATAAGGCCTTCTGCTACTGTCAGAAAAATGGTCAGGATGATGAGGGTAGACCCCAGTGAGGCTGAGGGCTGGAGATTTTCAAAGATCTCTGGAGCATCTTCTAGTGATGTAAAAGTGAATAAAACCAGATTGCCTTTAAATAAGCAGGAGAGCAGGAGCCTATCTGCCTCAAGCCTTTGTAACCTCTCTGTGGTCGCTGAACATGACCTGTCGATCAGAACCATTATGTTTGCACCAATGAATGAGGCTGGTGGTAATTTCTAGATGGAGTATGTTAGAGTCACATTATATTTGCTGAGCTCTTTAAAATCTTGCTAGATTAATAGCCTTTAAAAAAAAAAAATCTATCTTAGTGCCACATTAACCACAGGCCGCAGTGTATTAACTGACAAAACCCAAATTGTTCTTTAATATTCCTAAAGCTGGTGTTAAGCACAATAAGAACAATTTTCACTTTCAATAAGAATCTGACCCTGGATTTGCCCTCTGCCCTGCCCTGGGTCTTTCTCTACAACCATGAAGGACCATGTGGAGTCGTTCTGTGCTCCCTTGAAATGATGATAATTAAAAAGCATTTGCTTTCAGATTTTTCTTCCATCTGATTATCCCTTCCCCTTTGGTCTCTCTCCCCTCCTGGATGTGCAACTGGACTTTCCATATTTTTTTTCCTGCATCATCACTGAATTCCTCTGTCGTCCTGGTGAATCATAGCACATAGCAGTCCAGCTTTTATTTACAGTTCTTTTGGACTTCCTGGGGTTTATTTATGGAGGGGAGAGAGAGAGAGAAGCAACGCTGCTCACTGTTCACTGCGTTATTCTGCTGATGTTCTTGCTGGATGTGTGCAAGTTAGTGGTTTTCACCTCAAGTTTTCCCATACTGTAAAGCATGAATAGCAATACCTGTCTGGAAAGCATTGAGTGAGGTTTTAACTGGATAACATTCATTATAATTACAATGAAGGGTATGCCAAAAGTTGAAAAAAATTAAGAATAAGTAGCAGGGTTTTTCCCACAATGCAATGCTACTAAAAGGAAGAGCTTCGTAAGTCTCTCGTGCTGATACCTGGACATTTACGTGGTTAGCTTCGAAGTCCACGGTTGGTGCTTCCAAGTAAATGTGTTATCTCAGTGACCAAAACAACGAAGCTTAAAAATGCCCTCGTCCTTTGTGGTTTTGTTTTCTTTTTTATTTTTTTTGAGGACAGATTTCAGCCCAGATCAATTGGCCAACCAGCATAGGAGTGTGGAGCAGCAGAAACTTCTTAAACCAGTCCAAGGAGTGGCTGGGCCTCCCAGATTTAGAGAAACTGATGAAATTAGGGAGTCATCTTCTGGCCAGGGTTTTTTTCTCTCCTATTTGGAATCAGAGCAGCTGTTACGTCTCGGACAGCCATCCCTTGGACATGCAGAGAGGGAGAAAAAGGACTTGTAGCTCCTGATACGTTTTCCAAAGTGACTGGCAAATTTTCACACTTCAAAAATAGGTACAAAATGCAGAGATTTGCAAATAGGCCAAAGGAAAAAAGAGGAAAATAACTTCATTTGCTGATTTATTCAGAGCAGAGCTGACAAACAACTCTATTGTCAATTTGGAGAGCTTCTGTATGGGAAAAAAAACCCACTTAGATTTCAGCATTTCTGTCAGTCTACTTCTTTAAAATCCTTTAAAATCCTGCACCTGGAGCTCCCCTAAGAGCAAGCCTATGTAATTCACTACCTGCAGTGGCTGTTGCCAATGTGTGTTTTATGGTTTTGGCTGCTGCAATATAAAATCAGCGCATGGGTAGATTTTATTTATCTCAATCGGAGGACTCCGTAATGTTGCACTTGTGCAATACTGCAAAATATTTATTAGCTCAGAGAAGAACATGGGGAGAGTTGCTGAAAGCAGAACTGATGCTCCTCACTTGCAGTTTTCTTTGGCCTCGATTTTGGGTACCTGCTCTTGCAGAGAAATAGTTGGGGGGGTGGAAAGAGAAAAGTGTATTGTTTCTGTTTCCCATGCATTGTTTCCTATGAAAGCATCTCTCTGCAACCTTTACCTTCTGTTCAGACGCCCCAGCCTGTGAAGAGAGAATGGCAGATTTGTGCTTTCTAAGCTCCAGATGGGGCTCCTTTCTTCTTCCTCTGTAAGTTAATGGTGTCTTGCTGAGACCACCTGGGCATGTAAAGATTTGGGCAAAACTCACAGCAGTGGTCTCATAACCTCAAGGCTTCACAGTCTCATCCCAATGTGATGGCCAGTCCCCAGTGGAGCTTGTCTGAGGCTCTGATGTGGTGCCAAAGAGGATGGGGAAGGTTATGTTGATTACATCTGTTTACCGATGGTTAAATAAATTAAAAGCCCATTGCAGACCACCAGCAAGCCAGGGTCCCGCAGCCCCTGGTTTCTGCACAAGGTCCTGTTTGCACTCTGGTATTGCTCTCTGTGTGTCAGTATTGCCAGGGTGACTCCAGTTTGGTCAGGATGAATCTTCACAAATAAAAATAGATATGAGCAACACCAACTCCTTTCAGCAACACCAACAGCCTCAGCTGGATCCTTTCATCAGACCAGGGTCACACCAGTGAAGCCAGTGGGCTGTGCTGATTTACACCAGAGGGCAGCTGCATCAGCTCCCTCCTTGCCCACATCCTATGCTAAAGGCAAAGATGGGAAGAAACATTTGTTGGCTCCCCTTTAACATCTTGGAAAGCCCTGGAAGAGCCTGCAGGAAGATTTTGCGCTTGGTTGTCACTGTTGGCACAGCATGGGAAGAGATTGCCTCTGATCACAGACCCAGGCGCTGGGCAGTGTGTAATGTCACTCAAGGGACAGTCACTGTCCTGACAAAAATGTAGTCTTAATAAGTGGGAGGAGAAATGAGACAGCAAAAAAACCCGCCCACGCTGATAGGAGGCTGGGGAAGAGCTGGGAAGAGGTTGTGGTTTCCATCTGGGGTCTGATCCGACACTGTTGCACCAGCCCAGCAGGACTCTGATGGAAGGAGACCTGGAGAGTAAGGAAGACTAAGTGGCCAGATAGGGCTTCTCTGCCTAAAATTTCTTTGATTCTCTGAGCTAAGCCATCAGATCCCTATTTGAGGATTTTTTTAATAATTCATTCCTAAGCAGCCAGATTGCCAGCCATATGGACAAAGGATACTACAGAAAGATTATTAAGATTATTAAAACAGATTATTATTGCTGTTGGAGGAGAAGTTGTGATCAGTGGGTAAGGCTTGAGCTTTTCCTCACTCCTATCACATGCTGAGATGGTTCCCAGTGCTTCTTTTTTTCACCTATGAGGGCTCACAAGGTCTTGTGTCTTTCAGTAGTTACCCTAGAGACTCCTCTGGTGCTTGAGGGCGTGCTGGTGTCCCATAAGACCTTGTTGATCAAGGCAGAAGAGTAGCGTTGGGAAAAATTCATCACAACTGTGTCAAGAAAGTACTTGCCTGGTGTCTCAAGGAAGGAATATCCAATGAAGAAAATATCTGCAGAAAGAAGAGCTCACACAAATGGCAGAAATGGAGACCAAAGTGCTTCTTGGGCACTCTGGTCATATTCTTATCTATTCATTGCTCTGGTTGTTGAGAAAGAAGGCAGAGGCACAGCAAATAGCCTGGTTTGACTGTCCATGTGTGTGGTGCCTCTATAAGGGAAGAGATCAAACCCTTTTTCCTGTTGATCTGCTCCAGCTGGACACATTACCCTCTAGTTCATGCTGCTGACTGGTCTCCT
>NW_010182017.1:0-5926 GCF_000695765.1 Mesitornis unicolor
TCTTTAAAGGTCCCTTCCAACCCAATACATAATGTGATTCTATGATTCTATGATGTTTAATCACAAAGTAACTTTGCTAAAACCTATACAAATAATCGATATTTGAAAGGGAAAAAAAGTGAAAAATTCTAAATCTGCTCATGTTTGTTATGATGTTCCCTAGTCTTGCCAAAATTGCATAAAAGCCACTAATACACAACAGCATTTCTTTTCACAGCAAAGGAACATAGAAGCTGGCAGTAAAATTCAAAGTGGTAAAAGATTTCCCCAAAACAGCCTCTTCCTTTCCTGCTCTTTGTCTATTTACTGTTACTCATAATTTAATAATCCTTTTTGCTTTATGTAGTTGGGATTTTTCCTGTTTGTTGAAACCATTTAATACTGCATCTTTTTTTCTCCTCCCTCTCTCTCTGCTGGGAAAAAATAATCTGAAGAATTTATATGTATTTTATTTTTACGTATATAAAGCTATATAAAGAGGTGTCTCAGTGGTACAAGGGAAGAGATTTTACTCTTGATACAAATCAAAAGGGAAGTCTTTTTTTTCATATTAGCATGCGCATTATCAAATGTTGATAGGCTGGAGTTCAAAGACTTTAAAAAATAGATCGCATTTGAACAGTAAAATGTCCTTTTTGGTATGTTAAATTTATTGCAAGGTTAAAATCCAAATTACTTGTTTAATATCCCTCTCCCTTACTTTAAGCATTTGCAAGTAAAGAAAGTATATTCCAAATATTGGAAAATAATTACATGTTCTCAGTATGATGGAGAACTACTCCACTTTCCTTCCCGAAGGCTATGGTTCAATGACTGAGGCAAGGAAGGGGAAAAACACTTCAACTCTATGAATGATGCAGAAAGTCTCTGCTGCCTTGGCTAATAGATGGTTTAATTGTCCTGTGAATTCCTGCAGATGTCCACTGATGTAGGCAAGTTTGGAAAATGGACTTTTAAGATTCTCCAAGAAGAAAAGTGGTTTTCCAATATCTTTATACCCAAAACTGCACATTTCATAAACAAGGTCAAGTTTTCTTGCAGCTTTAGTTTTGCCTATGAGTAACTTAATATAATGATTTAATGAAAGAAGATTTCTTACTTATTTCAGGTTGCTAGTATTGGAATCTACAGCTCCTTCGGGAGACATATCCCGCCCACACCACATTGCATCAGTTGTTCCAAACCGATATCCCCGCTGGTTCACCCTAAGTCACATCGAATCCCAACAGTGTGAGCTGGCATCGACCATGCTAACAGCAGCCAAAGGTACTCAACTAAATGCATGCTTTTAATATTGCATGGAATAAACAGATTATAAAACTTGTATTTAGGAATCCAAATAGGATAGGCTGGACTTGATGATCTCAGAGGTCTTTTCCAGCCTCAGTAATTCTGTGATTCTGTAATTGCAGCCTGACAGGAGCTTGAAATGGGAACAACAAACTAAAATTACTTATACCTGTCACTTAATTTTCTAGCAAAGTGGTTAAACTAGCTAGACAGTAGCCAGATGGGCTTGATTTGAGGCTGATAAGACAGCTTTTTGTTCTTCTGACACACAATGTGAAACCCAGGAGTGGAAAAATCACTTCTAAAATTCAAAAATCAGAATGACTATTGGCCATGTACTACATTAACACCATCAGACACTAAAGGAGTTTGTACTGTCTTGTATCTTTCATTCATGTGATTTAATTATGGAAGGTTTATAAAAAACAAAATGTGTATAACTGAAACATCATACTATTGTGTTGCAATGGCAGGCTCAATTATAATGCATCTTTGGATGTTTTGCGAGCTTGTTCTGTTTTGGCGATTCTGTTTACACCTTGCAGGTGATGTTCGGAGGCTGGAAACAGTGTTAGAATCCATCCAGAAAAATATTCACTCCTCATCACACATCTTCAAACTTGCCCAGGATGCATTTAAAATAGCAACACTCATGGACAACTTGCCAGACATCACTCTTCTGAAAGTTTCTCTGGAGTTGGGCCTTCAGGTATTTCCCTTGTTCATTATAACTACAGTAGAAGACAGGAATTTGACCCTGCGTTGGTGGGTACAGCTCTTTAAGTCACTGAGGACCCTCTTTGGGCTCTGTCTGGAATTTTTAGATTCTGTTTTCTGATATAAAGCACAGTTGACTGGTAAACACAGAGCAAGGGTCTGTGCAGCCCCTTTGTGCCATTCAAGTGGAAAGGAGAGCTGGGAGCATCTGGCTGCAGGGCACTCCTCTGTTCAGGGGTGAGAGGACCAATGTAATGGGTTCAGGTTTAAATCTAAGGACGGCTAGAGAGCAAAATTATTCTGCTTGCCAGAAATGTACTTTTGCAGCTCTTTTGCATGGCCTTGAGGGGGGGTTTAATCATTTCTCCCATCCTTCCTTTCCTTTCCCTCAAATGAGATTTGATAGGTGCTTGTTGAATTACTAGAGAAAGCCAAGGTCAAACATGATGACCTGTTTCTAAGGCAGACTGTGCTAACAGCAGCCCTCTCACTTCCTTCACCAAAGGCTACAGTCCACAAGCTGTGGGATGGTCATTTGCATCAGACTCAGCTTAACGTGTACAAGAACCTCAGATTAGTTTTCAGGCTCTTAGGAGAGACTTTACAAGCTAAAAGGAGACAGCTAAGTTTTTAGGTATCTGGAGTAATATTGCCTTATGCTGATGAATCTTGTAATTTACACAGTTCATTTCAACAAAAATAAATCTCTTCATCCCTCTTCAGGGAGTTCTTAAAAACAACAAAAAACCCCAAACATACAAAGAAATGCAATGATCAGAAAACCATTTATTGCTTTTCTTCAGTAAACAAAGCTCCAAAGACTTCTGGGGAAAAGACATTATCCCAGTTGCTTCTCATGCCAAAGAAAGGTACTATTTGCCTTTTCTAGACTTTTAGAAGCTAAAGTCTTTAATCAGAAAACTGAGTTTGTGTGCTTTGTTAGCCTTTCTTATTCCCAAGGTTGCTGGGGATTATTTTTTTTTCACATCTTGGTATGTTTCTGCCTTAAATGTTTGCTTACTTGAGAGAGAAAGATTCTAATGATTGACTTTAATGTCACCTCAAGCATTCACCAAGTATCATTCAGTGGTAGCAGCACACTTTGGATATCACTGTTCATGGATACGCTGTGTGGATGATGGTGTCATCAGAATGTCTTCTGTAAGATCTAGTGAAAGAAATATCACGAACCTGTACTTTCTCCTAAATCCAGTGTTTGGAATAAACTGGTGTAGAACATGTCCACTGTGTGCCCCAAGCTTACTAATATGTTTTAAGAATCTTAAAGGTAGTTTGCTTTCTAGAAGGAAGATACACAGCTGTTTTCTGGTAATAACTCACAGTTGTATAGTTTTCTACAGTAACGTTTTTCCTGTTAAAGCCTTACAGTGTCAGCACTGTCTTCAGTGGTCTATAGATGCTTTCCCCTCTCCTGCACTCCAACCTAATGGCAATTAAATGTCTATATTCGCTATCTAGTAACTGGCTGCTTATGACATTTGTGTGCCCTATAAAACTGTTTCTTCTCTCACATGGCAAACTGAATAGCAGTGTCCTTGCAGGTATACTGTTCTGCCTCTCAACTACAACAATGACAAGTTGGACTGGTTGGGCTGAGAAGATGATATCAACAGTTTCACAACTCTGTCACTGGTATTTCTGTGACAGAAAACCCTCTTATATTGTTCTAGATTTGGGAGTAATGTATGGAATCCTGGGTTCTTTCTCGCTGTTTTGACTGGCAGCATGTGTTATGTGACTCAGCACAGGGAAGGCATTTAAACTATCTGTGGAAAGTGTGGCCAAATGGGCATGAAGCATCTCAGGTGTATTCTGTCCTTCAGAAACTTACTGGCACTGTCTTACAGACACTGTAAGATCTGCAGATACAGGAGGGGCTTCTATTCCTCCATTTCCCTGTTGTATGCTACATCAATGCAAGTAAGTATTACTGTACACATGCAGACAGGTACTGCTGGCAGAACTGCTGAGCAAAGTAGTGCAGATGATCACTTGATATGTATTTGGCAAGTGATGTCCTTTCCCTGAAGGCCTGTAAATAAATAAACCTCCTTCCAATGTGCATGACAAAGAGGTTTCACATTGGTGCGGAAGCTAATGGTTAGTTGGCCATTTCTTGCATCTCTTATGGGTAGTGAGACCTTCTGTTCCTCTAGAATAAGAAATCCTTACTTTAAAAAAAATCCATTAAGGCAAAGTCAAGGTTATTCTCTGTGGAAAAGAATTTGGCTTTCAGATAAGCTATGTAATTCTCCGGGGCTTCTTGTCATTTTCAGACTTACTAAGCTGTTGAGAAGCTCTCTTCAATTGATAGCACAGATATTGGACAGATCTAGAACTCCCTTTTAGGAAAAGGTGACTCAAGAATGCATTGAGCAGAAGTGAAATAGTTATTTGACTACATGGGCTACAGTATAAATTAACTTCAACTCCTCCTTGGTCAAGACATCAATATATGCTTTATTTGAAAACCTTGGGGTTTTTTTATGATCAGTAAAGGGCTCCTCTCTTAGTGATCTCAGCTTGTCAGTTTAATCAAATGAAAGGAAACCTAATTCCAGAACAGTTCAAGTCAAGAAACTTTTCCAGGTCAAGAAACTAGATATAGTATTGGTTTTTTGCTCTTAAGTTAGGACTGTTTACACTGGAGCTGCTATTATGCCCACTATGCATGCTAAAGGCTCTTATGACTGATGATCCTTTTACAGACCACCACAGTGAGGGAAGTCATCTGTTGAGGTTTAGCCCAGTAAGAAGCTGAACACCATGCAGCTGCTCATTTACTCCACTCTCCCCGTTGGAGTAGGGGAGAGAATCAGAAGAGTAAAAGTGAAGGAACTCATGGGTTGAGATAAAGACAATTTAATAATTAAAATAAACCAAACTGAAATAATGCTAATGAATTGTAATAAGAATGGGAACAACAATAATAAAGCAATCAAAGTTATACTCAGCTCACAAACAGCAGTTGCTGGCTATGCACCAATGAAAATGCAATGGGGGAGGGGTAAGCCTCAGGAACTGAATGAGCTAGACCTTGTGGAGACAGCCACCATCCGAAGAGGGTCATCCCCAGCAAACTTCCCAATTTATAGTGAGTGTGGTGTTTATGGTATGGAACACATTTTGATACATTTTGTTGGCCAGTTTGGATCACTCCTGGGTCATCTGTCCCAGAAAACCCTGGGCTTTCGTTTCCCTCCATCCTCCTGTGCAGAGAGAAGAGGGGAAAAAAACCCCAAAACAAAAGAAACTAGGAGCACAGGTGCAGGCAAAGACTGAAAAACAGTTCTTGAGTTAGTGTAAACACTACTGCAACGACCAAAACATCGGTGCACTATGAACATACTTAGTATGAATCCAAAACGTCTCAGTAGCTACTATGAGGAAAAAAAGCTATAATACCAACTTGTTTTCACTAGATCAAACACTGCAATTTTCTCAGAAATGCAGCTCTGCTGAACAGAAAATTATTTAATTCCAGTAAAACCAGGACATCATCAGAGAAGACTTTCAGAGAAGTAGTCATCCACGCCATTTTTTACCTCCTTCCCTCCCTCACCAGTAGAAGAATTCAGTCCATAATCCTGTATTTTCTATTGGATTCACTCTACTTGGAGGAAGCTGAAAATTCATCTTGGATATAGGAAGAGTGTTACCTTCAATTTGTGTGTGCATCAATACAGGAAATCACAGAATCACAGAATATTAGGAGTTGGAAGGGACCTTGAAAGATCATCTAATCCAACCCCCCTGCCAGAGCAGGATCACCTAGACTAGGTCACACAGGAATGCGTCCAGGCAGGTGTCGCGGTCGGGAGGGACAAAGCGACAAGACAACAAGTGTTGGCGTAGCACAAAAACCGCTTTTTTTAATTTTTTCTTCCTCATCTATTTA